>NC_091833.1:53340801-53643301 GCF_037783145.1 Equus przewalskii
TAGTATTCTCATTCTTACAAATATTCCAGAAATTAATTTTAGCATACAGTGACAGCACACACACATATAACTATTAAAAAATTCAAAGATTTGTCTTATTAACTGCTTTAAGAAATGTCGAATGGCGTTGTTATAGAAAATACTCTATTTCTATGATATCTCATTTTTCTCACAATCTCAAATATATAGAAAATAGCTAAAGTACGATTATTTTTCTTCTTTTCTTGATCTGTGTTTGAATTTCAAAAACCCTAATTTAGTTTTGTAATTCGCTCCCTTATCATTGACAATTTTGAATCGAAACTACATAAAGACCAACAGCTTTTACGTAAGAGTTAACCCAAGATAACAATGAGGAGAGAAAAACAAAAATAGCACTTTAACTTCTGGTTCTTGGCTCACGGGATGGGGCCCCCAGCAGGTGGAATGATGAGCCTCCCCACTCTCCCACACATCTGCGGGGGAGCAGTCAAGAAGAGAGAGAAGCAGTCTGTGAGGATGCTCCTTCTCACAGCGGCTTGCACACGGTGGACATGCCCTCAACTGAGTGTGTGTGACATATATACAAAGTGAGAGTTTGGAGCCTGGAATATCATTTTTAGATTTAGGCCCTTATCTGGGATGGGAGCTCCTGTCTTTCACCTCTGTTTGTGGGATTCCCCATTTTTCTTTCTGTGCCCTGGGACCACTGCCTTGACAAGTGACTTTCACCTGGAGTTAGCCATGCTGAAGGTCTGAGGCATAGTCTTTCACAAGATCATCTTTACTTCTGACACCAACTGCAAGTTCAGGGGGTTCCCAAAACCATGCACAAGTTCCATAATTTTGTGGAAGGACTCACAAAACTCACTAAAAGCTATTACCACTAAGAGTCGTTCTTTATTATAAGGAAAGGATACAAATTAAAATCAGCCAAGGGGAAAGACGCATGAGCCGAGTCTGGGAGAGCTCCAAACACAAAGCTTCCGTTGTCCTCTGGATGTGTTCCTTCTTGGCATCGATGTGTCACCACATGCACAGAGTATCACCAACCAGGGAAGCTCACTTGAGCTTTGATGCCCAAAGTTTTTATTGGAGCTTCATTACATGGACAGACTGATTGGTTGGTTGATTGTCCACATGGTTGATCTCAGCCTCCAGGTCAACTAATACAAGTGACCCAAAGCCCCCATCGTAAATCACATAGTCAGTCTTTCTGGCACAACCACCCTCACCCTAAAACCATCCAGTGTGGCCAGCCCTGCCCTTCAATCTAGTGCGACCAGCACTCACCCTAAACAAGGACACTCCTATCGAGTATGACATTGATTCCCTCCCAGAAGCTGGCAGTAAGGCTAGACTTCTCTTTGGACAGGGTCAAATTCTTTACTACACAGCCCCCAATTAAAGCTTTATATCTTCAGCTAATGCCCTTCGCCATGAGGCAATTTTAAAAGGTAGTTTTGTTAACTTGTTATTTACTCTAGTGGAATTGAAAACTTGTAATACTACATCTTAATGGTGTGCTGCTTTTTCTCTTTAGCTCCTATAAACTTTCTTAACAAACGCCCATCGCCACTGGGTAATAGAAGAAAGGGCACTGGGAGATTAAACTTGCCAATTACACTCAGCCCCCTGGTGAGAACTTTCCCACCTGGACACTGTATTTGCTTCTCAGGGCTGCTATAACAAATTAGCACAGACTTGGTGGCTTAAAATAACAGAAATTTATTTCCTCACAGTTCTAGAGGACAGAAGTCTGAAATCAAGATGTCTACAGTGCCGCAGTCCCCACAAGGCTCCAGGGAAGAATCCTTCCTCGCCTCTTCCAGCTTCTGGTGGCTCCTAGCGTTCCTAGGCTTCCTTTCCTGCATCGCTCCCATCTCTGCCTCTGTGGTCACATGGCCTCCCATTCTTCCAGTGTCTGTGTCTTCTCTTCTATCTCTTATAAGGACACTTGCCATTGGACTTAGGGCCACCCTGGTAATCCAGGGTGATCTCATCTCAAGATTCTTAATTTAATGACATCTGCAAAGGCGTTTTTTCCAAATAAAGTCACATTCACGGGTTCCAGGGGTTAGGATGTGGACATACCTTTTTAGGGCCCACCATTCCACCGCCTACAAACACCAACTGATATCAAGGAACAAGCACAAGACTTGGAGTGAGAAGATCTGAGTTCTGCTCTGGGTCTCCAAGTCCAGCGCTCTTTCTACAGACCAGCTAACCCTCATTTTTTGGTATTCCCTGGGAAATCTTTCTTTGCTAAATCCAGGACTGATATCCAGCTTGTGGGAGCTGGTTTGACTGTAGCTAGTGGATAAAACTCTGAAAGATTTCTTCCCTGACGTCTCAGATGCCCTCAGCACCACCTGAAACTAATCTCCTCCCGCCACCCCCAATTTAGGGCACCCTCTCTACCTCCCCATAATCCCAAAACTAAAACTTTGTTGCCTGGCACATCAAGAGGCCCCAAGACCTTGTTCCAGCCCTCTGATGATTCATACAGATCAGTCAGTGCCCATGCCTTACCATTGTTAGATAAGTTAGAGTATTACCCATCACTATTTCCATGCCAACAAGCACTAGTCTATAGTTCAAGGATATAAGCTTCTTAATAAATTTTATACATATTTATAGATTTGTTTATACATTATTTATTATATATTTCTACATATAACATTGTTATTTATATGCTTATAACATATTACACATAATATAATATACATTATTATTTGTTACATATTTATATAATATATTGATATTTAATATATTAAATTTATTTGTTGTAGATATAAATCTGTATGTTTATAAATTTATATTTATTTATAAAGAATAAATTTCTTACAGATTTTAGGAAATTGATAAATTTTAATAAATCCTTACATAGAAAAAATCTTCAATGAAAATGAAGGTTTTTCCAACATTAACTGAATGTCTGCCATGCTTCAAGCACTGGGTTAAGGTCTAGAAAACATTCCTATAACAAAAATATGCTCTTCAACTGTATTTTAAAACCCAGGGGGACATTTCTTTTCTGTGATGATTTAACCGAAGTTCAAAATAAATCTACAAAATTCTAAGATACTATAGAAAGAGTTGTTGTGTCACAAAAGTTTCTGGACCATACAGGAAAAGCTAGTCAAGTCTATGGAACATCGATAACGAAGGAGAAAAATCAAAGGACACACCGTGAATGGTAACTAGTCTTTGGGTGGTGAACATCACGTAATCTACACAGAATTTGAAATATATTACGATGTACACCTGAAAGTTACATAATGTTATAATCCAATGTTACTGCAATAAAAAAAATAAGTTGGAAAAAAAGGACACACCAGACTCTCCAAAATTCACAATTGGAATCGAACTCACAGACCCAGCACCTCCCAACTATCCGAATCCGCTTGATAGCAGCCTGACTGCCGCAGTCCAGTGTCACCTGCTGCGGCCTCCCAGCACCGCGGTCCTTTTACCAATGCTTTTGTAAGACAATTCTTCCACTGTTCCGGTCTAAACTGCCCTTCACACATTTTCAAAACAGATACAACCCCTCAGTAGTTTGTCTCTTTTCTCCAACTCAAGGGTCCCAGTTCCTTCAACCACTTTCTACTGTCATTTCTGGCCACCATTTCATCATGCTGGCCACCTCCTCTGGACAATGGCAGCTTGCCACATCTGTCTATAATGAGGTGCCCAGGACTTGGGTAGTAATTAAGAGAGCAAGATCTGGAGTCAGTTCAAATCCCAGCCCCACCACTTAACAGCTGTGCCATGTGGGAAAATTACATAATGCTTCTCTGTTCAATTTCCTCATTTTTTAAAATGGCAATAATAATAGCATCTGTCCCTATAGGGTGGCTGTGAAGATTCAGAGAGTAATACTGTAGAAAGCCCTTAGAATAGCGTGGGGCACACTGAGAACTCCGTGGTGTTAGCTATTAGGACCCAAACAAAAAGCTTTAGTACAGTGGGACTATTATCTGCTTTGATCTAAAAACTCTCTCAATTATTAACAGAGCTTAGATTGCATGAGCATTTTTTAGCAGCCACTTCACACTTCTGTTGACTGGTGAGCTTGCAGGCAACTAAATGCGGTACTTCTCCTTCCAATGACCCCACGTTAAGTCGCCTATACATGTCTAATTGATATTTTTAATAAAAACCGTACACTTTACATTTACCCCTGCTAAATTCATCCTGTTTACTTTCACCCATTAGTCTAGATTGTTAAAGTCTTTTAAAATTCTGACTCTTTCATCTAGTGCAGTTCCTTTTTCTTTGACTGACGTTTTAAATCAATTTGATAAGTTTATTATGAACGTCTTTACTCAAATGTGAAAAGATTTGCTTAAATTTCTAGGCATACTCCCCCAGACCTCCCTTGAGACTGATACAAATTCTACACCAGTGCTCCCTGGATCTAGATTTTAAATTGTCTACGAGTCCTCCTAATCGTTATAATCCAGGCCACGCAAGCATGTCATGAGCCGTTCTGTCAAACGCCTTACTGAAATCTGGGTGAACTATGCCTGTAAATGTTCCGCTCAGTCATCATTGTCATAGCACTAGCCTCTCATTTCTTAACTCCTGTTGTCCATCAACAATCAAAACCAGTTACTTCTTACCCATTTTTTAAAACATCATTGGGTCCTTAGTTTGTAGATGCTGTGCTAGGTATAAGGAATAGACTGATGAATATGACCTAGACCTGTCCACAAGGAATTTAGAGTCTGTGAAGGAGAGAGAAGCAATAAGACAATTATAATGGATATAGTCTCATGGGTGAAATAATGTGGGTAAGCACAAGATGCTGTATATTTCACTTACTATGGCTACATAGAAATTACCTAAAGCTTAAGACATAAGAAATGTGTAAGCCACACATTTCTTATGTGTACATCAGGAACTGAGGGCACAATGCAGACATCTCTTCTCTGTTCCATGATGCCTAAGGCCTCAGCTGGAAAACCTGAAGACAGTTGATGCTGAGCATAATCAAGGGGCCTCAGTTCCTCTCCACATGGGCATCTCCATGTGCTTTTCAACATGGGCTAGTTTGAGCTTCCTTAGAACATAGTGGCTAAGTTCCAAAGATTAATATTGTGTGTGCACACACTAGAGACAGAGACAATGAGTGAGCATCTGGTGGAAGCCATACCGTCTTCTAAGTCCTACCTTTGGAGTGACAGAGGTTCACTTCCACTACACTTTATTCATCAAGACAGTTAGAAATTTCCACTCAGCTTCAAGGAGAAGGAAATAGACTCCATTTCTTTTTTGGGGGGGTGGGGGGAGGATTAGCCCTGAGCTAACATCCACCCCCAATCCTCCTCTTTTTGCTGAGGAAGATTGACCCTGAGCTAGCATCTGTGCCCATCTTTCCTCTATTTTATATGTGGGATGCCTGCCCCAGCATAGCTTGATAAGCGGTGTGTAGGTCTGCACCGGGGATCCAAACCAGCAAACTCCAGGCCACTGAAGCAGAGCGTACAAATTTAACCACTGTACCACTAGGCCGACCCCTCCATTTCTTGATGAGAGTGCCAAGGTTGTGATGAGCAAATGGAACTGGAAATATTGCTGTGTCCTTTTGGGGGCAATACAATCTATCTCATTGTGTGAACACACAGAAATGGCACATAACCTAAATTGGGAAGCAGGGCTCAGGGAGAGAAACAGAGTGTGAATCTTGAGTCACAAGGCAAAAACTGCCCTGAAATTCAGTAAATAAGTGTGAAAAACAGAAACACAATGTGCAGCTATGTTGACATCTCCAAAGACCACATACTCCTATAAAAGATGAAACAGCTTAGACAGTAGGGGTAGAAGGCTGTCTCTAACTTCTGCCTGGACCTTGGCAGATCCTGAGCTGGTCTGACTTGTTCCCCCTTGGCCAGGGGCAGGGACCTTCATCTGCACAGTGTCACCACTCCTCCAGGTGTCCAGTGCCCCACTCTCCATTTATAGGTATTCAAGAGCATTAAAGGAGGGCACTGGGGAAAAGAGTGTGGTTGGAAGGTGGAATTGCCCCACGGAGTCGGCTGGGTGAGAGCTGAACAAGGCCATGGGGCACAGGCGAGCCTGCGGCAGAGTACTGGCCACAGATAGTGCCTTAGCTGTACTGCCAGGCAGAGAGGACAGCTCCTGTGGGTCCTGAAAACAGGCAGTTAACAGTGACTCCACGCGGACACTGGAGAGTCTTTAGGTGCCCACCTGCTCCTTTTCGTCTGACACCTCACTCTTATTCTCTCCAGCTGAGAAATCTGTATTGTATCTGAGGAGAGCAGAAAAAAGAAAGCATGTATTCTTCTAAATTTCCTACCCTATTAGTGAACTGTAGCATCTGAATTAAAACACCAAATATTTAGCACCTTTGATCTCTGGTCTCATTCTGTCTAGCCCAGCATGGTCCAGTAGAAATACAAAACAAGGCACACATGTAATTTTAAGTTTTCTAATGGCCACATTAAAAAAGTAAAAAGAAATAAAGTTAACTTTAATAATATAATTTGTTTAATGAAATGTATCAAAGATATTATCATTTTAACATGTAATAAACATAAAATGATTAATGAGATATTTGCAAACTTTTTTTTACACTAGAAATCTGGTGTGTATTTTAAACCTAAAACACATCTCAATTCAGGTGCTAAATACTTGATCAGTTTTTAGATTTCATAAAACGTAGAGTAAAAAGTAGATTCACATATACAAATTGACCAAAACATAATCAAAAATTTTCTCCAATAACTGAATCCAGTATCATTTTTTTTAATTCAAATGAAATAAAATTTCACATTCCAATCTTTAGTCACAGTAGTCCCATGTGACTAGTGGCTCCTCTATTAGAGAGCACAGGTTTAGACGCCCAAGATGTGTTGGGTGGAAGAGCCTCAGAGAATAAGATGAGCGGAACTTTTAAAAATGGTTGGAGGTGGGGCCAGCGTGGTTGTGTAGTGGTTAAGTTCGTGTGCTCCACTTCACAAATTTAGGGATTCGAGGGTTCAAATCAGTGGTCACGGACCTATACACTGCTCATCAAGCCATGCTATGGCAGTGTCCCACATATAAAATAGAGGAAGATTGGCCCTGAGCTAACATCTGCACCAATCTTCCTCACTGGGCGGTGGGGGAAGGTTGGAGGGGCTGGGGATATGCACAGAGCAATCAATTCTTCAAAACATTTTTCCAGCACAAGGATATTGTACAAAAGTAGTGGCTATTCAGCACCAAGTTTAAAATTCTGACTTTACTAGAAATCAAAGGTTCAGAAAAGCAACAGACTAAATAGAATCACCCCATAGGAAACATAAAGGTCCCTCCTGGAAACCCCAGCCCTGGGTCAGGGTGGCAGTGCTGGGCTGTTCGGGCTCCCTTCCCAGCTCCCAGCACAACAGCTGACTGGCATTTCTCTCATGTCTGGACTGGGTTCCTGTCCCTCCTAATCTAAGATGTGATTAAATTGAATTGCTTTCTAAATCTGTTATGTAATTTGTATGTAATGCCCTTAGTATTGGGTTTGAATACAATTGCAGTAAGATACACTAATTGATTCGTTTAATTTTATTTTCCATCCTTTGAATTGAAGCCTTTGGGACTTAATATGTAAAGTAATATGCAGATTGGGACTTTGATGCAAGAAGACCTGACAGTTTTTTTTAAACAGGACTCAAGCATTATTTGGAATCATTTAAGAGAGTAATTTCAGACAAAGCAACCTCTACTTGTCCTTCTGTGTGATTAAATTTCGATGTACACAAACATATACATACAAACATGATCAAAATCGCTGAATATTACTTGTGGATATAGATCAAAGAACAATGATACTTCCCCCACAATTTTTGGATCCCTAACCCTAATATCAAGTAGAATAAGATTTTACAGTTTCGCATAACTTTCCACAGAATGGATGAAGCAGAGAATAGTTGCAAAAGAGAAATCAATCCATCAGCAGCTAGTGAGCACCTTCTTTAGATAATAATGACAGCTAACATTTATTGAGTGCTTATTATGGACAGACACTGTGATCGGAATTTTATCTGGATTATTTTCCTGCTAGGGATTCAGTTAGGGGTTTTCCTAGATACATAGACGATAAAAAGCATCCCTTATATCCAAGAAACTTAAATTTAAATGCCAAATGTTGGTATCAACAAAAGGCGCCCTAGGAGTTGAGAGAAGAGAGAGACATCTTTTGAACCCAGAGAAATTTAGCTTTCTGTTTTCCTTATTCCCAAACTCTGTTGCTATGGAAGCAAGCATGATTCTGATACTAAGAGACAGATAGCTTTAATGTGCAGCTAAGATGATTCAAAATAACTGTCCTTGGCCCTACACTTCCTCCTTCCAAATAAATGCCATTTTTCTGTGTTCAGAGGAAATCACAAATTTCAAGCCATGAATGTAATCTCTCAGGGGTTGTCACTGTTTCCAAAGGGTGGCTCACACAATAACAGCGCTGGCAATTTCATCACTCACCGCAGTTAATATATTTCAGTATGATCAAACCATAGTTTACAGGAAATTGTTAGACTATTGATGTCATGGATGAGGAAATCAGTGCATGAGATAGCCAAGTCCCAGAAACCAGAGAAAATGAGAAGTTGGGGGGGCGGAGCTAGTTGGTTGTTGAGATAACATTAACAATGTGAGTGCCATGGCTAAGATTTCACTTAGGACATGACGGGTAAAGGCAGACCAAGAGGCTCACAGTCGAAGAGAGGCTCCCTTGAGTCTAAATGCCATTGGGGGAGAGAGGCGAGCTCTTTCCTAGAGATATGGGAACACTCATGAGCTATGAGCAGTTTTAGAGGGGATTGTTTTAGAGTTTTAGATGTGAAGATGTCTATATTAATCTGCTTGGGCTGCCATAACAGAATACCATCGACTGCATGAGTTAAACAACAGAAACATTTTCTCACAGTTTTAGAGGCTGGAAAGTCCAAGATCAGGTTCCGGCAGGGTTCTGTTTTTTGTGAGAACTCTCTCCCTGGTTTGCAGACAGCGGCCTTCTTCCTGCGTTCTCATATGGCTTTTTCTTTTTTTGGTGCATGCACACAGAGGGAGAGAGATCTCTCTTCCTCTTCTCATAAGACTACCAATTCTTTCAGATTAGGGTCTCATCCTTATGGCCTCATTTAACCTTAATTATCTCCTAAAAGTCCTATCTCCAAATACAGTCGCATTGGGGATTAGGATTTTAACATACGAATTGGGAGGCGTTGACAGGGGGAGTGGAGACACAATTCAGTCCACAGCAATGTCCAAAGGTCAAGAAGTCCAGCTTCCTCATCATTCAGATGAAGAAACTAAAGCTACTCTTCTCATGTACTTTTTTCAGCAAGAACCAAGAGCCAAAAATTATACAATGGGTGCCAGGAGCCCCACATCCTAAAATGGGGGCCTAAACTATGTAAGTTGGCCATGCTGAGAAAATGGGAAATGATGCAAATGTAGTATGGAGCTACCACTTTCAAGCTGCATGAGAGAAGACAAAGAATTCCCATAGGTGTTGTGGATATCGAGAAAGAGGATGTCAATGCTAGAGAATGCTGTTCCTGAGCAGCAACATGCCTCCTCTCCACTTCATGAGGAAAAATAATGGAGCACTTTTTCCCCAATAAAGAGAGATGCAACAAAAACTTAGCAGATAGCTGCAGAAATTTGGTGGACACAGGAACTGGTGCCTGACTCTCAAGAGAATAAATCTACAGTTGGAAGACTATGGCCAGATTAGACTGCAGCCAAGAGGAAAGATAAAGGATCTTACAAGAAGATAACTGAACTTCTCACCAAAGAGGACTACTGTACTGCATGACGTGACCTCAACAAAGGGGTAGGACAACAGAAGCTCAGGAAAGTGTAGTCAGAGGTCCCCAGTGCAGGACCTCTGATGAACTCACCAAAGGGTCCCATGAGAACAAGAGCCAGCAGCTGTGCACTTGCTGCATAAAGAGTTCCCCAGTGTCAGATTCCTAGAGGACCAGCCATATGTACTCCTCATCCCTGTTCCCTCACTCCCGCACCCTCCACCTGAGCCTGATCCAGCAGAGATCAGAAACAGCAACTGGCAGAATGGGGGAGAAGTGAATGTTAGAAAGCACAGTAAGGATTTCTTTGACTTATCATGAAAAATAGTTTGTCTTCAGGGTGGCCTTTAGCTGGCTGATCACAGATGCGTGAGTGAGTCCAGCCAAGACCAACCTCAAATGCTGCACGTCATTGCTAACTACCATGCTTGCCCAGAAAGCTCTTATAAATGCCTCTCAAAATTGCATAGCTATATGATACCAAGAACCTCAAATGAAAAGTGAAATTTTGAGTGAGATAACTGAATTTTGTGTATGGATTGCTAATCATACTTAGAAATACAGAAATTCCTGATAGGTTGTTGACAAAACACCCAGAAATGGAGAAAAGGTTGGTGAACCTGCAACAAGAGAGACCTAATTTCTAGCCCCTAACTTAGGGTCTTGACTAAGTCTCTCTGGGCCTTATTTTCCCCATCATTAAGAATCAGGTGTTGGGGGCTGGGCTAGCGGCATCGTGGTTGAAGGTTCAGCATGCTCTGCTTCGGCAGCCTGGGTTCATAGGTTCAGATCCCAGGTGTGGACCCACACCACCCATCAGCCACGCTGTGGCAGCATCCTACATATAGAAAATAGAGGAGGATTGGCAGGGATGTTAGCTCAGGGCTAATCTTCTTTAGCCAATAATAATAATAAATAAATAAATAAATAAAAAGCTTATAAAAAAACAAAAAAGAATCAGGTGTTGGACTCAATGAGCTCTATGGTTCTACGATTTTTTATTCTCTTCTAAATTCTTCAGTATCATGCAAACAAAGGCATTCATTTGAAACTTCAAAATATCTTAGTCCTATAAACAATACCTCAATTTAAGATTTGAAGAATTAGTGACCCAAAGAGGGTCAGTGAGTTGTCCCATGTCACAGAGTAAGTTAGTAGTAGTGCCAGAACAAGAAGCCAACTCTCTGGAATCCAAGACCAAGGATATTTCAAAACACCCCTTTCTAGACAAGATGACATGATATCTCAAAGACTGTTGTAGCTGCTGCTGAACAATGTCTACAGCTCCTTCTGGGTATCCAAGGCTGTCTCTATTACTGTGATAGATTGCAGAACTGTCACAAATTCATTCCTGCCTGTATTCATGTCCCCCGCCATGGGTCTTTGACTGTCTCCCATCCTGACCCTGAGCTCAGCCAGGTGACTTGCTCCAGGCAATGGGACGTTAACAGATGTGACTCAAGCAGAAACTTGATGAGCACTTGTCCAGTGGGCTTGTCCTCTTTCTGGCTACCCTTAGAACTCAAGGTCACCATGGGAATGAGCCCAGGCTAGTCTGCAAAATGATGATGGACCTATAGCTCAGCCATCTCTGTTGACTCAGCCCACAGCCAGCCAACCCCAGAAAGAAAATAGCATAACTGACCAGCAGCTGACCACAGACGCCTGAGTGAGCCCAGTTGGGGTGAGCAGAAGAACATTCAATCTGAGCCCAACCCAAATACTGAACAACATAACCCTGAGTTAAATAAATGGTTGCTGTTTCAAGCCACTAAATTTGGGGATCGTTTGTTACACAGCAAAATATACCTTATTTAACTCCCCAAGCAAACTCTCAAGGGGAATTCTGCATGAGGCTGAGACCTGCAAGTGACTAGTGCAGAGAGAAGATAAAATTATTTTAAAACTCCGCAGAACCTACCAGTCAACAGCAACGTGCCGTTGTGATTAGTTTTCAAATCTGAGCAGGTCCTCGAGATTCCAATATTTCTCTGAAAATCTTCAGGGCCAAATTTCACAACAGCATTTGGTTGCATGTTCATTTGTATGCTATACTTCACATCTTCTTAAAATGCCAATGGTTCCAGACTTTACCCTATATTCTTACCAGATTTAAAATTCAAGACTGAATCTGAGCTCCACTAGGTCATCAATGAGGCATTGTGAGAAAAAAACAAAGAACAGGCTGGCTCTGCTCAAAAGACAGTTCATAATTGAGCATTTGAGTGGAAATGTTTGGCTTCTACGTTTATCCATACTGGTTTGACTGAGCTGCTGAGAAATTACTTCTGATATATAGGTCTGTGGGAATTATTTTGTACGTTTAATCAAAAATAGCTAAAGAGATATAAAAATTTCAAGAGCTGGTTAACTTAGTTAATTTATAATCTCCTCATTTAGCAAAAATACTAAAGCAAAAGCAATTCTATGAATTAAAGTAATATATTTAATGTTGTTTTTTGATCTCATAGATCTTATATTCTTTTTGAAATTGAACATGCTCTAACATCTCTGCCTGCGGAGAGATGCACTGAGGAACAAGCAGAATATTAAACACCCGCTTATATGTCTCCCCAGGGAGTCTTCCGCTAACATTATACATTGCAACAACATTGCTTGAATGGTTTATTAATGGCAGCAAAACAGAGTGAATGCTACATACAATGATAATAACAATAAAGGTTATTTATACTCTGCCTAACTGCCTGATAGCTTTAGAGGCCTTACAAAGATACACTGAAAGCACTAGCGATACAAAATAAAAATGGGCCGAACTGCCGCTGGATGCGAGAAAGAATCAGAATGACGTGTTCCAGTCCAGCAAAATGAAACGGTGGATAGTCGTTCAACAATTCTAAATTTATAAACATTCACTTCCTCCCTTTGTTTCAGGATTTGACAAGTGTCTACGAGTATGCCAAGCCATCATTCCAGGTGAACAGGAAATTCTGACTTTAAGAAGAAAGAATCAGTGTACCCAATCTGAGACCCAGTGCATCTCAGCATTGGCAGTTCTCCATAAAGAACTTCCTCCTGAACCTTAGAGCCTGAAAAAGTTAGAGTCGAAAGAAATGGACAGCAGTAGAGGGAGAAACATGGAGACAGGGAATAGTAGTGACTTCCCACGTTCTCACTTGGAAACGTTGTCCAGGAGGCTGAACACATTATGTGGTGATTTCTTTGTCTATCACTACCCACCACCTCTGAGGTCAAATATCTATCAGTAAAGTGTCCATCAGACCAAATATCTTGTAATAAAAATACACATTCACACAGTCTTTATGGGAACACCAACTTCATGATATATAAACGCTGAAAGATAAATTCTCAAATTGGAAAATATCGTTCTATTCCTAGACAATCTGGCCTAGCCCACACCTATCTAAGAATACTTTACATCCCTAATTTAAATCATCTCTACACTCAAATACATGTTTTTAGTCAGTTTTTTATGAGTGACTCAAAAAGTTTGTGATTTATATTCCTTCTGCTGTATTCTAAGGAAGGTAGACTTTAGTATCTGGGGTATTTTTTTGTCTGTTGAATGGAGTGACGGGTGAAGGAATACTGCTTTGGATGAGCTGGGTCAGAGCTCAATTGCTCTGAGTAAGAAAGATCCAGGGGTCAGGAACCAGAATTGGGAGGTGTAGAGACTATGGGGGAAAGTGAAGAGATAAAAGGAAGGCCAGCATCAGAGGGCCAAGCAGAGACTTAGGCAGAGATGGCTAAGGAGGCTTTTTGCAGTACAGAGCTACTTGTTATGCACTGTCCTTTCTCCTCTCTCTTGCTCTCCTAACTCCTCAAGAAAATCTAGGGGCAGGCTCCGTGGCTGAGTGGTTGGGTTTGCGCACTCCACTGCGGCGGCCCAGGGTTCGGATCCTGGGCGCGGACACGGCACTGTTCGTGAGGCCATGTTGAGGCGGCGTCCCACATCCCACAACTAGAAGGACCTGCAACTAAGATATACAACTATGTACGGGGTCGGGGTTGGGGAGATAAAGCAGAAAAAAAAAAAAAGGAAATCTACGTTGCTCACCAATGCCTGTGGAGTCCATTTTCATCTTGAGGCGTGTGAACAGAGACTGAATTGCTTAGAGGGTAGTGGGTATGTGTGGCAGGGAAGGAAGAGGGTGTGGGGATGAAAGCAAAGGCCAGATGTGAAGGCAGACACCATATAGATTATATATGACACAAAAAATAAATCATCCACTTAGTCATTGTTTTTATTGAGGTCATAATAGTTTATAACATTGTGAAATTTCAGCTGTACATTGTTATTTGTCAGTCACCATATAAATGTGCCCCTTCACCCCTTGTGCCCACCCCCCACCCCCCTTCGCCTCTGGTAACCATTAAACCGTTCTTTGTCCATGTGTTTGTTTACCTTCCACATGTGAGTGAAATCACATGGTGTTTGTCTTTCTCTGTCTGGCTTATTTCACTTAACATAATACCCTCAAAGTTCATTCATGTAGTTGAGAATGGGACAATTTTATCTTTTTTTATGACTGAGTTGTATTCCGTTGTATATATATACCATATCTTCTTTATCCAATCATCAGTCGATGGGCATTTGGGTTCTTCCACATCTTGGCTATAGTGAATAATGCTGCAATGAACACAAAGGTGCATAAGTCTCTTTGAATTACTGATTTCAAGTTCTTTGGATAAATAGCCAATAGTGGGATAACTGGGTCACATGGTATTTCTATTTTTAATTTTTTGAGAAATCTCCATACCGTTTTCCATAGTGGCTGCACCAGTTTGCATTCCCACCAGCAGTGTATGAGGGTTCCCTTTTTTCCACATCCTCTCCAACATTTACTATTTTTTGTCTTGGTGATTATAGCCATTCTAACAGGTGTAAGGTGATATCTTGGTGTTGTTTTGATTTGCATTTCCCTGATGGTTAGTGATGTTGAATATCTTTCCATGTGCCTGTTGGCCATCTGTATATCTTCTTTGGAAAAATGTCTGTTCATATCCTCTGCCTATTTTTTTGATTGAGTTGTTTGCTTTTTTGTTGTTCAGTTGTATGAGTTCTTTACATATTTTGAAGATTAACCCCTTGTCAGATACATGATTTGTAAATATTTTCTCCCAGTTGGTGTGTTGTCTTTTCGTTCTGTTCCTGGTTTCCTTTACCTTGCAGAAGCTCTTTAGTCTGATGAGGTCCAACTTGCTTATTTTTCCTTTTGTGTCCCTTGTCCAAGTAGACATGTTATTCAAAAAGATCCTTCTAAGATCCTTCTAAGTCAAAGAGTGTACTGCCTATATTTTCTCGTAGGAGTTTTATGGTTCAAGTCTTACTTTCAAGTCTTTGATCCATTTTGAGTTTATTTTAGTGTATGGTGTAAGATAGTGGTCTACTTTCATTCTTTTGCATGTGGCCGTGCAGTTTTCCCAACACCATTTATTGAAGAGACTTTCTTTTCTCCATTTTATGTTCTCAGCTCCTCTGTTGAAAATTAGCTGTCTGTAGATGTGTGGTTTTATTTCTGGGCTTTCAATTCTGTTCCATTGATCTGTGTGTCTGTTTTTGTACCAGTACCATGCTGTTTTGATTACTACAGCTTTGCAGTATATTTTGAAGTCAGGGATTGTGATGCCTCTAGCCTTGTTCTTTTTTCTCAGGATTGTTTTGGCTATTCAGGATTTTTTGTTGTCTCTTATGACATTTAGGATTCTTTGTTTAAAATTATTAAATATTCAAAGCCTTACAGGAAATTCATGCACAGGCTCTGTTAAGAATCTTGTGGTTGCAAGTGATATAAACTAATGATCCAAATGAAAAAGAGACCCTCTCTTTCCCAGCTTCTACATATCACATCTCAAAAATGTCTCTCATTGGCCACAGTTATTTGTACATCCCGGAGCCAATTACTGTGTCCAGGAATGTGCAGTCCTCTGAATGACACAACATAGAACGACCTCTAGAAATTAATGAAATGAAAAACCAATGCCTTTATTTTGTTTTATAGTCAGTTTACTTGTTCGCCTCCACAACTACACTACAAGCATCTTCAGGATAGAAATCAAACATTATTAGGCTTTGAACCCTCAGCACCTAGAATAGTACATGAAATATAATGGGCACTGAATAAATATTTGAAGATGAATTAATGAATATTCTGGACCATTTGCTTCTCCTCTTTCTGCAAGTCTCATTAGTCTGTCCGATCTCCACCTACTCCTTCTCCCATCTCCCTGATAATAAAATATTAACCTGTGAACAATCTTGTCATCTGTAAGATCTTCTCAGAAGCTGGTACAAATGATTGGTTGGACACATTTTATGAAAAAATCGATATAATATACAATTTTTGGTAAATGTATGATGAAAGATCTTGGGAAAATGTTCTCAGGTAGAAAGGAGTAAGTGCAGAGGAGTTGCTTTTATTTCATTATTTCCATTTAGCTCCTGACTTCAAATGATCTTTTTATATCCAACCTAAAAATTATACTTAGCTTGGAAACATTTACAAATTTCAAGTTTATATCAGGCACTTGAGAATTTACTGCTTCAAAATACGCTGTTACTGTAGCTTATGATCTCAGCAGAGAGTCTGATTGATTTATGCCTTGTTAACTGTCCATATCCATCATTCCACATTTAACTAATGTGAAGTTTTATTGAGGTTGCCAAAAGACAAGGTTGATTATAAAAGCAGGAAAAAAATGCAAGTTGATATATGTTGACATATTTTTAATCTAAGATATCCCCATATAAAAAACTTGGTTGTTTGGGTTTGGATAGTTTATTTACTACGATTGTGTGCGTGTGTGTGTGTGTGTGTGTGTGTATTTATATAAGTGTGTGTATATATTTATTTACTTGTGCTGTGTTTGTATTTCTGTTATTACAAAAAGATTGAAAATAACAGTGGCTTAAATAAGACAGAAGTTTCTTTCTCATAGAACGGTTTAGCTAGAAGATCCAGGGCTGGTACGATAACCCCACAATCATCAGAGACTCAGCTCCTTTCAGCTTCCTCGCTGCCGTCATCAACATCTTCTAGTCTAAGATGACTGTTCCAGATGACATCACGTTCACATTCCAACCAGCAGGAGGCAGAAACACTCCTTCAGACGGGTTTTACTTCTTTCCTTTTAGAGCACAACGTGGAAATTGCACCCATCACTTTTGCTCGTTTTCCATTAGTCAGATCTTAGTTACATGGCCACAACCAACTACAAAGGATGCTGAGATAGAATCTTTAGCTAGGTAGCCATATGCTCCGGTAGATATCTATTATTATGTATATCTATAGGAAAGAGAAAACAAACATTGAAGGACAAACACAGCCTCTGCCAGTGTGTTTTCCTTTGTTCCTTAATAATAAAAGGAGATTTCTGTTCCAACTAAGGATCCAAACTTATCACCTGAGTGATAACAGATCGTGTATGCTGCAGTCTTCATGACACTGAACATGGAAGATCAAACAGCAACGCCCATGGGATGAGATGGAAGGGAGGGATGTTGCATTGGCATCGCATAGGAAGTGGCATGGCAGCACAACAGGGTTTTCTTTTTCAAGTTGAACTTGAAAGAGAAAAGTACTCTGCAAAAAGCAATGCTAAATGCCCCTTCCCATCACAGCTGCTCTCAGCAAAACACTGACAATGGCAGAGAGAACAAACTGCCGAAGAAAAACCAGAGCACAAAGAGGAGAGGAGAGAGAGCGAAAAAGGCATCCTGTATCCATTCCTGGGGTTGACAAAGAAAGCAGGTAGTGACAACTGTTCAGATCATGTTTGAGAGAAGTAAAACTTCCTGGAGAAATAAATTTGTAACAATTTAGTATCTAAAGATCGTCTTTTGAGTATGTGCATAAGCAAAGACTCAGAGCTTAATATGAAGTTTCTTGATGCCAGAAGCAGACTTCCTAAAACAGTAGTGAAGCAAAAGAATACGTGGGACCCACAGACACCCACAATGTGACAAAGCCTTGAAGTAATCCAGTGTGGCCAACAGCCGTCATCAGTTCTGTGGCAAGAAATACTAGAGAGTATTACCATGTGCCACTCTCTACCTATTCCTTGTAAATTGTTATATATAAATATATCTAATTATCTGTAGTTTTCATTGTACAGTGTTAGCTTAGTCATTCTCAACAGGCTGTTCTGCCCTCTTTATAAAGCCACACGGTAACGAACGCATCCTACTCAGCATTGCACACTGGGAGATGTGCCCACTATGTACACTTCCACAAGTATGCAAAGATCAATGTATAAGGGTTTCCACTGTGTAAACAACCGAAGTGTACTTGGTCATTAAAAAGAAGGAAGCAAACATGTATAGAGTATGACCTCATTTAGTCTCTTAAGTGTCCGTAAATATATATAATATTTCTAGAAGAGTTAGCAGGACTGTGGGAGGGACTTACACTTGTCCCCTTATTATATTCTGTACTATTTTGAGTTTTTACCATAAACCTTACTTTTTTTAATGAGCTAATAAAAAGAATGCCTTTGGGCATTTTTACATATACATATCTGAATTGAGATGATCCATCCAGGCCATGAGTCAGGTGTCAAGAATGGGCAGTATCAGGTCTGCAGCATCCCCTAAAGAATATGCCTTAAGGGTTTTTTTTCTGCTTGCTTCTGCCAAATGCTCCACTGGCAGGGGAGATCAGTGGATTTGAGGATGTTGCCTCTGTCTCACTAATCATCCTTTAGGTAACATCTTTTTCTTTTCTCCACTATAGAAAGGGAAACTGAGGCATCTCTGATGCTCCCAGGAGACAAATGTGAAGTTCATAACTGTAGAGAAGTCATAGAAAACACCATAAGAAGTGGAAGTAGGGCAATAATCCAGTCCTTGAACTCAGAATCATGGAGGTCCATCCTTCTAGCATGTTATCTGGAATGAGAAAGTTCTCAGTTCTTTTTCTGGCTCTACTACATTTTAGTTGTGAAATCCTGCACAATTTATTGATTTTCTCTATGTTTAAGTTTTATCACGTGTAATATTGTCACCATAATATTGCCTAACTCATTTGGATCTTGTAAGGAGCAAGTTAGTGAGTGCATGGAACACTTTTCGCAAGTCTCTGAGCAAATCTCATGATTCCAGTAGCCTCAGACAACCAGACAAGAGCAGTTAATCAGCACTTATACCGCAGAGACAATCAAGCTCTGTTCCTGATTTATTTTAGCCTAGGGATCTATCAATGCTGACGGTTTAGAATCCTCAATTTGCTGTTAATTCAGAGTGAAGAGAAGACATAATTGAGACTCCCAGTCTTCAGCCGTCATAGGGCCTGAGTCAACAATTCAAGTCAATAAACATTTATTGAGAGTCTACTATGCACAAAACAGAGTGGCTGAAGATTAAAAACATAATAATACATCATTTCCTGCCCTCCGGGGGCTCACAAACATGTGATAAAGACAAGTCAAAAGTGAATATTCTTCTTAGAGGACCAAGCAGTATGCTTATGAAAGTACAGAGAAAGGAAATTAATTCCAACTGAGGGAACATCACACTCCCTCAGACTTTTGGAGGAGATGCGATTTAGATGAAGCTTTACAGAAAGGCAGCTTTGGAGGAGAGAGGATTCAAACAAGATAGGACAGCTTGAGTAAAGATGTGGAAACAGGAGAATGCAGAGTATATTTGGGAAGAATGCATCCATTTGTAGCACTAACATAATAAAATACCCCAGACTGTGTGGCTTAACCAACAGAAATTTCTTTTTCACAGATCTGGAGGCAGGAAGTCCAAGATCAGAGGGTCGGCAGGTTTAGTTTCTTCCAAAGCCTCTCTCGCTGGCTTGCAGACGGTTGCCTTCTCGCAATGTCCTCACGTGGTGTTCCTTCTGTGCACGTGCCCCTGGTGTCTCCAGGTGTGCCCAAATTTCCTCTTTTTATAAGGACACCAGCCAGACTGGATGAGGGCCCACCCTGAAGACCTCATTTTAATTTAATCACCTCTTTAAAGTCGTTACCTCCAAATACAGTCACATCCTGAGTACTTCAGAGTTAGGACTTCAACGTATGATGAGGGGACACAATTCAGCCCATAACACATAAGAAGTAATGTGATGGAAGTAAGTAATGCGTGGGGAGGCACTTGGGAGGCGGTAGATAAACAGGTAAAAGACAAATCCTTCTTGAGCTCTTATTACAAACCAGGCACCATTCTAAGAGCTTGATTTGCACAAATTCATTTAATCCTCATAATAGCCCAAGAAGTAGGTGTTATTACTATTATTTCTGTTTTCAAGGAATGAAACGGAGCCACAGAGAAAATGCAACCAGGAGGTCCCATTCCAAGGTTCATATGCTTGACCTCTACACAATACTGTCCGGGGACAGTAGAAAGTGGTCAAGTTGTGGAGCACTTTCAACGCCAATCTGAGGCAATTGGACTGAATTCTGTAAGAAATGAGGATCCAGTGGTAACTGAGAAAAGAGAGTAGAACAATCTTTTTTTTTCTTTGAGAACTCCAATGACAGTATAGAGAATGGACTGAAATGGAAGTAAGACAGAACATGTTATATTACCTAAAGAGATTATAGAAAGTTTAGTTATGGGAATTGGATGTGGATTGTCACATAGAAAATAAAAAGAATTTTTGTAATACTTAAAGTCCAAAGATTTTAAGAAGACAGGTTTATTACTATAATTTCAGATCCATGATGGACTTCTAAATAACCGACACAACTGTTTCTGTTCTTTTTGTTTTCCCTCTATTAATAGCAAAATATCATAAAAACTCATGAGATCTTGGTAGTAGTATTAAGTATTTTGCTGTGATCATTTTTAGTGTGTTTGGTTGTTTGTTGTTGTTGTTTTAATTGCACCATTTCCCTCTTAGATCAACACTATTAGGTGATATTGCACATGTGGGAACTGAAGATTAAAGAGATTTAATAACAATGTAAAGCATGGGGGTCGTAAAGTATTCATACTGACACCTAGCCATCTACAGAGTGTGAGCTCTTAAACACATAGTAGGATTTTTTAACGCTTTTGTTGAGTTATGATTGACATACAGAGAACTTCACATATTTAAAATGTACAGTTGTTAACTTTTGGCATAAACATACACCCATGGAACTATCACCAAAATCAAGATACTGAACACATCCATCATTCCCAAAAGTTTCCTCATGGCTTTGTGTGATCTCTTCTTACCCCTTCCCAACTCCCCCTTCCACAGGTAATTCACTGATCTGCTCTCAGTCACTATAAAGAAGTTTGCATTTTCTAGAACTTTACATTAATGTTATCATACCATATGTACTATTTTTTACTGGCTTCTCTCACTCAGTATAAAACCTTTGAGATTCCATCCATGTAGTTGCATGTTCTTCTTTTTTATTGTTAAGCAGTATTCCACAATTCCTCTATTCACTCACACGTTGATGGACATTTGGGTTGTTTCCAGTTTGGGGCTACTACAAATAAAGCTGATATGAGCTTGCGTGCAAGTCTGTGTACAGACGTTGCTTCCATTTCTCTTGGATAAATACTTAGGAATGGAATGACTGGGTCATACGGTAATTGTATGTTTAACTTTTTAAGAAAATGCTAAACTCTTCCAAAATGATTGTATCATTTTATATTCCTGCCAGTAGAGTATGAGAGTTGCTCCACATTCTCACCAACATTTGACATGATCAGCCTTTAATTTTAGACATTTTAATAGGTATGGAGTGGTATTTCATTGGGGTTTTAATTTGCATTTCCCTAATCACTAATGATGTTGAGCATCTTCTCACGTGCTTCTTTCCCATCCATATATATTCCTTGGTGAAGTTTCTGTTCAAAGATTTTTCCCATTCGGTTACTTATTACTATTATTGTTGTTATTATTATTATTATTGTTTTGAGTCTGAGAGTTCTTTGTATACTCTGGATATAAATTTTTATCAAATATTCAACTTGAAAATATTTTCTACCAGTCTGTGATGTCTTTTCATTTCCTTAACAGTGTTTCATGACAAGAAGAAGTTCTTAATTTTGATGAAGTCCAATTTATCAATTTTTTCTTTTATGGAGCATGCCTCTGTGTTCTTTTTAAGGAATATTTGCCTACCCCACAGTTACAATTATTTTCTCCTATTTTTCTTCTATAAGTTTTATTGTTTTAGGCTTTACCTTTAGGACTATTATCCATTTTAAGTTAATTTTGTGTATGGTGCAAGATACATATCCAAATTGCATATGGATATCCAATTGTTCCAGCAACATTTATTGAAAGACTATCCTTTCTCCATGAAATTGTCTCTCCAATTTAGAGGAAATCAATTAACCATATATGTATGGGTTGATTTCTGGACTCTTCCGTTCCATTGATCCATGTGTCCATCTTCACACTAACACCATGCTTTATTGATTAACGTAGCTTTATAATATGACTTTCAGTGAAATAGGGTAAGTCCTCCAACTTTATTCTTTTTCAGTGTTATTTTGGCTAGTCTAGGTCCTTTACATTTCTATAAAGATTTTAGAATCTACTTGTCAATTTCCACAATTTGCCTATTGGGATTTTGAATGGGGTTGTGTGGAATGTATAGACCAACTTGGGGACAATGAATATCTTAACATATTGAATCTTCCAATTCATAAACACATTCTATCTTTTAATTTACTTATGTATTTTTTAATTTTCTCAGCAATGATATATAGTTTTCAGTCTATAGATTTTGCACATCTTTTGTCAGATTTATCCCTAAATATGTCATATCTTTTATACCATGTTAAGTGGTCTTTTAACTTCGATTTCAAACTGTTCCTTGCTAGCACATAGAAACACAATTGATTTTTGTACATTGATCTTGTGTCCAGAAACCTTGCTAAACTCATTTATTTGTACTAGGAGTTTTTTGCAGTTCCATAGGATTTTCTACATAGATAGCTATGTTGTCTGTGATTAAAGACATTTTTATTACTTCTATTCCAACATGGTTGCTTTGTATTACTTTTTCTTGCCAGACTGCAATGGCTAGAACCCCTAGTATAACGTAAATAGAAGTGAAAAAAGTAGGCATCTTTGTCTTGTTTTTGATCATAGGATGAAAGCATTTAATCTTTCGTCATTATGTATGATTTCAAATGTCAGTTTTTCTTAGGGGCCCTTTATTAGGTAGTGGAAGTTTCCCTCTATTACTAGTTTGCTGTGAGTTTTTAATCCCACCTTGCATTCCTGGGATAAACTCCACTTGATCATGATGGCTTATCATTTTTATGTATCATTGCATTCAATTTGCAAAAATTTTGTTAAGAATTTTTGCATCTATTTTCATGAGAATATTGGTCTATAGTTTTTTCTTGTTTATAATGTCTTTGGCTGGTTTTGATATCAGAGTAATACTGGACTCATGTAATGAGTTGGGAAGTACTTCCTCTTCCTCAATTTTGTATAATTGGTATTGTTTATTCCTTAAATGTTCAGAAGATTCACCAGTAAAGCCATCTGGGACTGGAGTTTTCTTTGGCAGAAGGCTCTTTATTATAGATTTAATTTCCTTAATAGATGTAGTCATTCAGGCATTCTGTTTCATCTTGGGTGAGCTCTGGCAACCTGTGTTTTGCAAGGAGGTTGTCCATTTCATCTAAACTGTTGAATCTGTTGGAAAAATTTGTTTATAATATCATGTTATTATCCCTTTAAAATCTGCAGTATCTGTAGTACTATCATCTCTCTCATTCCTGATCTTGGCAATTTGTGTCTTCTCTCATTGTTTTCCTTATCATTCTGGCTAGAGATTTATCAATTTTGTCTTTTCCAAAAAGATCATTTCTTTCCATTGATTGTCTCTATCTTTGTGTGTGTGTGTGTGTGTGTGTGTGTATGTGTGTGTGAGAGAGAGATGAAGATTGGCCCTGAGCTAACATCTGTGACAATCTTCCTCTATTTTGTACGTGGGATGCCACTACAGCATGGCTTGATGAGCAGTGTACATGTCCGCACCTAGGATCCAAACCTGTGAACCCCAGGCCGCCGAAGCAAAGCATGCAAACTTAACCACTACACCACCGGGCCAGCCCCTCTATCATTTTTTGTTTCATCAATTTCCACTGGTCTTTCTGATGGTTAGTTTTTTGTGTCAGCTTCACTGGGCTAAGATATGCCCATATACCTGGCAAAATATTATTTCTGGGTGTATCTGTGAGGGTGTTTCTAGAAGAGATTAACATTTAAATCAATAGTTTGAGTAAAGAAGATCACCCTCACCAATGCAGGTGGGCATCATTCAATTTGATGAGGACCTGAGTAGGACACAAAGGCAGAAGAAGGGCAAATTTGTTCTCTGTTTGAGATAGGACTTGCCTATTCTCCTGCCCTTGGACATCAGCACTCCTGGTTCTCAGACCTTCAGACTCAGACTGGGACTAACACCATAAGCTCCCCTAACTCTCAGGGCTTTAGACACAGATTGAATTACACCACTAGCTTTGGTTCTCTTTCTCTGGAGAACCCTGTCTAATACAGTCTTTGTTCTTTCCTTTATTCTGCTTACTTTGAGAAATTAAACCAAATTAATGCTCTACTTCTGGTTTGTTAAAGTGGAAACTGAAATCATCAGTTTGAGACTTTTTTCCTTTCTAAGATAGGCCTTTCTTGCTATCAATTTCCAAGTACTGCTTTAGCAGCATCTCACAAATTTTTATGTGTTGTGCTATTTTCATTCAGTTCAAACACTTTCTAACTTCTTTTTCATTTATTCTTGGCCCATAAATTATTTAGGAAGGTGTTGGTTAGTTTCCAAATATTTGAAGATTTTCCAAATATCTTTCTGTTATTGATTTCTAATTTATTTCTATTGTGATTAGAGAAGGTACTTTGTATGACTTGAAGCCTCTTAAATTTATTGAGATTTGTTTTGTGCTCCAGACTACAGAATATCTTGATAAATGTTTCATGTGCATTTAAAAGGAATTTTTATTTTGCTATTGTTGGATAGAGTACTCTATATATGTCAAATGGGTCAGACTGGCTAATAGTGTTATTCAAGGCTTTTACACCCTTACTAATTTCCTATCTATTTGTTCTATCATTACTAAGAGAAAAGTGTTGAAATCTCTGACTATAAATATAGATTCTTATTTTTCTCTTGCAATTCTTTTTGGTTTTGCTTCATGTAGTTTGAAGCTGTTTTATTAGGTTCACAAATATTTGAGATTGTTATGCCCTCTTGATTAGTTAACTCTTTTATTGAATGAAATGACCCTGTTTATCTCTCATAATACTTTTCTCTGTAAAGTTTACTTTCTCTGATACCAATAGCCATTCCAACTTTTTTTATTAGTAGATGGTATTTTTATATGCTTTTACTTTTAATCAACTGTGCCTTTATATTTAAAGCGGGTTCTTTGTAGGTGGTAGGGTCTTGCTTTTGAAGCCAATCTAACAATCTCTGCCTTTTAATTACAGTATTTAGACCATTTACATTTAATATGATTGTTGATATGCTTAGGTTTAAATCTACAATTTTGCTAGTTTTTATATTTGTCCTATCTTGTATTTGTTCCCTGTTTCTCTTTTATCTGCCTTCTTTTGGATCATTTCTGTACTTTTTGTTATACCATTATCTCTTCTTTGCTCAATTATTAGCTATATTTTTGTTGTATTTTTTAATGGTTGCTTTAGGGTTTAGAGTATACATCTTTAACTTATAATAATCTGCTTTCATTTGATGTTATACCACAGAACATAGAACAAAAGAAATTTATAATAGTGTACATTCAGTTCTCCTTCCTGACCTTTGTGCTGTTGTCAAACATTTTACTTCTACATAGTTATAAACTCTAAAATACATAGTTGTTGTTTTTGATTTAAAGAGTTGCTTATAATTTAAGGAAATTTAAGTGATAAGAAAAAAAGCCATTATATTTACCCATGCAGTTACCATTTCTGGTGTTCTTCATTCTTTTATGTAGTTCCATGTTTCCATCTGGTATCATTTTGTTCTGCTTAAAAGACTTGTTTTTAGCATTATTTTGTAGTGCAGGTCTACTGATGATTGATCCTTTTGGGTTTTTTTTTTTTTAATGTCTGAAGGAGTTTTTATCACACCTTTGTTTTTGAAATACAGACAACCCTCAGGTTGCACAGTTCAAATATGAACAGATTTCAATTACAACTGCTTAGTTAAATAATACTAGTCCCCCACCAACATGGTTTAAATTTTAGTTACATTGGTGTATGAACTGTGAGTAATCACATAGAGTACAAACTTTGCTACCAGCTGTTCAGTCCATGGATCATTATGTAAACAGTCAGTTATTAACAGTTAGTCAAATAACAGGTAGTTGTGGTGCCTCCTTGTCTCCTACTGATAAATCCACATAACATTTTACAAAAATGGATAATCAAGGGAGAGAATTGGCCCAGAAACATGCAGGGATAACAAAGAAACAAAAAGTGATAATGTTGGAATGATGAAAATTCAAATTGAACATGAATGGAGTTATAAAAGAGATAACTGACTGTGGAAATGTTGACACTGCTACTCTTTGAGAGACTCTAGATACGTGGCAAGAAAAGCTTAATAAAGGTGAAGACACTGATATAAATGAGGAAAGTGATTCTGATGAAAAGGAGAAAGATGTTCCAGAGGAAGTGATGCCAGCAAAAATTTTACATAAAAGAAGACACTCTTGGAAATATTTAACAATATTGAAGGTGAAAAGATAAATGTTAGAAGCTGATCTAAACTTAGAAGGAGCATGACAATTCACCGAGGCATAGAAGTGATGCTCACCCCATATGGCAAGGTTTATGACAAGAAGAATGCAAGCACTGTTAAAACTACTCTTGATAAGTTTTTCACCAAAGGAAGACACCTTAATTCTCAATGTTTCTAATGTTTTAAATCACAGTGTCCTAACTAAATATTAGTTCTACTATTTTTATTTCCCTATATATTTACAGCTGATATTAAGAGTTTTTAATATTTTGTCAAAATTCTTAAAGGTCATGGAACAATGGTAATTTTTCCCATTGATTTTTAACATTGCTTTGCACAGTTTCAGCTTGCATGGTCATTTTTACAGTCTCACACTACTGTGCAAAGCATAATTCACTGCATAGTTCACTGGGTATAAAATTTTAGGTTGGCCTGGTTTGGGTTTTTGTTTCTTCTTTCATTACTTTTAAAATATTGCTTCACTATCTTCTAGTTTGCATTGTTTCTCATAAGAAATCTGTCATCCTTATCTTTATTTCTCTGCATTCTGTTTCTCTCTTTTTTTTTTAAGATTTTATTTTTTCCTTTTTCTCCCCAAAGCCCCCCGGTACATAGTTGTACATTCTTCGCTGTAGGTCCTTCTAGTTGTGGCATGTGGGACGCTCCCTCAGCGTGGCTTGATGAGCAGTGTCATGTCCGCGCCCAGGATTCGAACCAACGAAACACTGGGCCGCCTGCAGCGGAGCGCGCAAACTTAACCACTCAGCTATGGGGCCAGCCCCTGTTTCTCTTTTTCACTGGTTTTATGCAATTTTCCTATGATATCCATTCTTGTAGTTTTTTTTATATTTCCTGTGATTGGAGTTTGTTGGGCTTATTGGATCTATGGGCCAATATTTTTCGGCAAATTTGGAAAACTTTTGACTATTATTTCTTCAAGTATGTGTTCTGTCCCCTCCCCTTTGGGGACTCCATCTCATGCGTATTTAGCTGCCTGATATTGTCCCAGAGCTCACTGATGCTCCTTTAGTTATTTTGTTTGTCTTTTTTCTTTCTGAGTTTTGTTTGGAAAGTTGATATTACTATGTATTCAAGTTCACTATTCTTTTCTTGTTCAAGTTCACTATTCTTGTCTTTTGTAGACAATGTCTGATCTGCTATTTCTCCCATCCAGTGCTTGTTTCCTCTCAGGCATTATAGTCTTCTTTGACTTGGGTCTTTTCTTTGTTTTCCTTGTCTCTACTTAACATGTTCAATCTTCCCATTAGCTTCTTAAACACACAGAATACCATCAGAGTAACTGTTTTAATACCCTTTTCTACTAATTCTATCATCTAGTCATTTTCAGGTCAGTTTTAGTTAACCGATTTTTTCTCATTAGTGGATTAGAGTAACATTTTCTCTAGGTCCAATTTTTTCCTACTACTGAAGAAAAACATTTTTTATTACTTTACCCAAGGACCTATGAATTATAAGATTTTCTGCTCTGGCTGTTGGGAACAGGTGCTATTCCCAGCTCTGTGTGAATTCTAAATATCATTCCCTCTAACTCTTTTGGGTGGTTCTTTCCCCAACCTTAGGTCATTTCTTTACACATATGCAATGATCAGTAATCAACTGGATACTCAATAGGGACCCTCTACAGGTTTCCAGGGGTTCTCTCTGAAGGTACTCTCTCCTCTAGTACTGTGACTTGAAATTCTACCTGCTTCAGCCTCCCCAGATTCCCAGATCCTTCCCCTCAAGCCCTCCTCAAGCTCTGCCTGGATCCCCCTCCCTGGGCTACTGCTCCAGGTAGTTAGCTGAAGCAATGGCAGGATTCATCTTGTTTGTTTCCCATTTCTCAGGGATAAATTTCCTTCATTGTCCAGTGTCTTCAGAACCATTTTGTTTTATATACTTTGTCCAATTCTTTAATTGTTTCATTTAGGAAGGTAAAGTTAGACTCCATCTTGGCCAGAAATGGAAGTCAAAGTATCTAGATTTTTTTATCTAAGTTTTCCTAACAATATCTCAGTTCTTTACCTCTTTTAGAAACAAATTCCTCAATCTTCATCATTCATTTTTTAATATATCTTTTTGGTGGTTAATGAAAATTTAAGGACTATTTGTATCTAATATGCACTAAGACAAAAATAAGTAGAAGCCCAAAATGTAAAAGAAACTCATAGAAGACTGCAGGGAATGATACATATAAAAGATATAATTTGAAACATTAAGTGCTTCATTACAGACATCCCACATTCACTACCAGCATGTAGTTTACCTATCACTTGATTAATTATTGAAGAAAAAATTACAAACCAATAAATATTTTGACTTTGTTTCCCAATATATAATATATTATAAATGACACACACCAGATTCAAGTATATGTATATTTCCACCACATCAACTAGTTAACAGACAATTCTACATGAGGCAGTTACTATAAGCCCAATACCTGGTTGGTCACTAGGACTACAATAAGTTACAATGCATGGTCCTGGTCCTCTAGGTATAGATGGATATTGTTGCAAATCAATATGTAAAGTTAACATTTCTTACTTTTCCAAAATTATAATTTGGAGATGTTTAAGTAAAGAGAGTAGTTGCTACACAGTAAGGCACATAGTAAGGAAACAATGAATCCCTTTTGAATGAGTAAATGAATGCATGAATGAATGAGCAAATCTATCTGCATGGGAAGGATGAGCTGTACCAGGTAAGGTGAGGAGGGGTCTCAGGAGAAAGCAGTTAACTCAACCCAGGAGAAAGGAAGTGGTGTGAAAAAAATAAAAAGAATTCCTAGAGACGAAACATAGAATGGTGGTTTCCTGGGCCTAGGGGAGGAAGGAGTTGCAGAGTTACTGTTTAATAGGTACAGAGTTTCAGTTTTATAAGATGAAAAGAGCTCTGTGGATGGATGGTGGAGATGTTAACACAACAATGTGAATGTACTTAATCCCACTGAACTGTATGCATTAAAATAGTAAATTGTATGTTACGGTAAATGGCAAATTCTATGTTATTTGTATTCTACTATAATTTAAATGTTTAAATAAATAAATGGTACCAAAGCTGAGAATACTTTTTTAATATATAGAATTAATTAGGTATAGAAGAGGGGAAAACAATCTTTTCCTCTACTTATTTTAGATTCTCCAGCTGGGACCCTGTAAGTGATATTGTCCAAAGATAGATTAAGAAGAGCACAACAAACAGAAGTTTAGTAACATGCACACTGTGCACGTACTTATGGGGGTACCTAGCCATGAGTAATGCAAAGGAGTGATCAGAGTTTGGGCTAAACAGCTTAAACAAAAGAAAATATGTTTTGGGCTTCTAGGCAGGGGAAGGTGACCAGAAAAAGTATGGTAACAAGGATTGTTTAGTAAAGTTTGCAATGCAGATTTAAGTCAGTGCCTTCTCCATTGATGAGCTGAATGTCTACTGAAGAGAGAGATATCTCTACAAATGGAAATTTCCTTTATAAATGGAAATTTCCTTCACCAAAGGAAAATTTCTTCCTTGTATTTAGAGCTTTGCTGTGTCTGCTGGTTCTTAATGTCCTCTTGCTCAAAGTAATCCATATGCCAAAGAGACATACTTTGCAGTGGCGTATTCTGATACCCCCTTACACCATAGCACATAAGATCCACATACAAAAGTATTTTTCCCTGATTTATAATTTAAATTTTGCACTAGGAAAACAGCAGATGCTGGTCATCGGCTTAGCAGTAAACTGGCTTATTGACATTATTATCAAACTTTACCTGAAGCAGTCATGTGGCAACTACTTTCTTTACCTAAACATCCCCAAATTATATTTTTGGAAAAGTGAAAAATGTAGGTTTAAGTATTGATTTACAATAATATCCATCTATGCAATGTGGGCTATAATTGACTCCCTATACACTCCAAACACGAATTGAGTGCTTATCATGTGCCAAACTTTGAAACAAGCATTCATCTGTCTTATCTAATTTAGTCTTCCCAACAACTCTATGTATAATACTGCTATCCCAGGTGAGGAAACAAAATTATAAAGACTTTTGTGAAACTTGACCTATACTATGGAGCCTAAATAGAGAGGTCAGCATTCATAGCTAGTTCTACATGGCTCCGAAGTCCATGTTCTTTACTTTCAATTTGCTACTTACTAGGCAACTTGTTTCAGTATTGCAGTGGTCCTCGAAGTGTGACCCCACACCCCCCACCACCCCCAGGCCAGCAGTATCAGCAGCATCTGGGAACTTGCTAGAGATGCAAAAACTTGGCTACTTCCCAGACCTACCAAATCAGAAACTCCGAAGGTGGAGCCCAAAACCGATTCCAATGCCCACTCAAGTGTGACAGCCACCGCACTCTTGGATGACGTGTGGCAGCGAGGAAAAACTTTAGAAGATAGAAGAGGATGACGTGAGAAAGGAATGGTGGGTATAAACTGGCCAAACTCTGAAAAGAATACGGTAGCATGACATCCTCCATTCGGCGATCATGTCTGCAGCTTCAAGAACACACACCCAAAGGGATTCGCGGAGAGTCTGCTGACCAACTTGGTGACAAAGCAAACCCCTGATACTGAAAATAACTTCCTCCAACACGATACCACAGCACAGTAAAGGGAATTCCAAAACACCAGGTGAAACAGTGAGATCCAGAATCTTCCGTCAGCGTTTCCCAAAGCGTGTGCCTCTGACACTCGGATCACACATATGCAAACAAAAAGTGGAATCCAATAAATTAGAGAAACCTGTCTACCATAGCTCCCTCACAAGGCAACTTAGCACTTTAAAAGCTCAAGAAGCTTTATGGACTTCCTCAAAGACCCCTTTTTTCACGTAAATGCCTAGTAACGTTCTACTGAACGAGCGCTCTTGGGAGAAATAGCTCTCCAAGACACCGGAAGTGGAGACACAGATGTTATTTAAGGGACTTGACACTGTTTTCTCTCCCCCACCTCAAATGAGGATGTGGCTTTGCTGATTCTGGATGGCCCAACAACTAAAAGAGCCCAATATATTCATAAATATTCCCTTAAATTGAATTTGTGGATTAGCTGTGAAGTTCTTCCGAAATAAAAGGTCAGTAGCACAGCAAGAATTGAACAAGAACAGTGTGTCAGGCAGCAATCTTCCTCCTGTGAGGGGCCTGGGGTCTGAAAGAAGACATGGCAAGACATGCCTCGTCTATTTCTGCCCTGTGTGTTCACCTTGCTTCTAGTAAGATTTCATTTCCTTGCCTAATTAAAATAATATCTGGGTTAGCTAATAAAAACATGAAGTCTGAGGGAAAAATAACCAGCCCACTAGGCAGTGGTACACTGTCTTCAGGACCTTTAGCATCAGGAGCTCAGAGCCAAGCAAGACTGGCAGGTGGAAGAGCAGCCAGGAGGGCAACCTGGGCTTGGAGTTGGCACAGAAGGACACAGAGATGTGAGAGTCTGTGGCCTCTGGTTAGATCTTCTCCCCATGTGCCCCACACTAGAAGGGTTGCAGTGTTCCAGGATAGCCTAACCTTAGACCTAGCCTAGCTGGAAGAAGCAATCAGAGAGGTGGGAGAGAACATCAAAGAGCTGGAAGCAACAAGATACAAACTTAGGCAAAAATCTGCTCAAAACACCAAATGAAAAGAATCTCCACCAGCAAAGAAAATTGAGGGGGTGGATCCTGACTTCCTCATCCTGGGAGACCAACACCTTTCCTTGAAAAACATAATCAATAGTGTGGGTGTGACAGACACTGACTACCAGCCCCCAAACAAAGAGATAACATAAAGTCACCAGGTGTCTAGATATTACCAGAGGCAGGCAATTAAAAATAAATGACTGACCATGGCCCAACCCTGGTCTAAGCAGAAATCCCAATGTCTGGGTAGCTTGTGTGAACTTTGGCTAAATCATTTTCTATAAATAGATGATCTTATTAGGCAATATTCACCAATCTACTCAGGGGAAAACAATGTTTCTTCTTGGTGGTGATAGTACCACAGAATGTGAAATTGGGATTAACCAGATGTACATTTTAATCTATAGTAGCTTCACGTTTGTACACTAGAATATTCTACAGCTACCCCATAGAATTAAATTTATAATTTTAGTTTAATTAGAAAATGAAACTAAAGTATGCCACTCTCTGGTTGTCAGAGTTGTTTAAATGGAACATAGATGTATTAGTGAGGGTCTTGGCACAAAACATGTGGCGTGCTCGAAAGATTTGACTCAAGAGAGCTTTGGAAGTTGTAAAGAGAATTAAAGAAACCCACAAAAGATGGTGAAGGTTCCAGAGATTAACAACAGTCAACTCCATTACCTCCCCCAAGTCTGAAAGACAAGAGGAAGGAAGAGTGTTTCCAGAGCCTGGAGAAACCTGGAACCCTGAGACAAGGGTCAACCAACAAGCGTTACCTACATGCTAACGATGAGTCCCAACCTGAGACCCTCTCCTTAATATATCAGAAGGATCACACTGTGCTCAATATTAATATTATAATAATAACAGCTAATGCTAATCAGGGAATTACCACAAGGCCTCCACAACTACAAGCAACTGGCATGCATGTGCTCATTCAGTCCTCAGAAGAGCCCTGTGAGGTACATACTATTTCCAGCCCCACTTTGCAGAGAGATTAAATAACGTGCCCGGTCACACAGCTTGTAAGGGGCTGAATCCAAATGTGACCCCAGACAGTCTGACTGCAGAGGCCACACTATTAACCACAAAAGAAGATTTGCATAATTAGAATCATATGCCAATGTAATCCTTACAGTGAATCAAAAAGCAGGGAATTTGCTCCAGACTCCGCTCTCTGATTTGGTTGGCTTCCTTTAGGCAGAGAGATTTCTTTAATTATGTAAAATCTATTTGAGGAAATGTTTTCCGATTCATCCCAAGAGAAATAAAAAATTTATCTTTGCATCTTGAAATTGTTGACTATTTTGTCTTTTCCAAGCTGCTTGTTTCTCTGTGCTTATCTTCAGGGACTTTATACACAGCTAGATCAGAGGCAACCAGGCCACATTCCATCCCCAGATAGGTTTTCCCATCCACTACATCCTGCCTAGGTCCAGGCCTTACCTTAACTCTGAAGGGGACATTCAGGATGCTGTTTCAGGAAGGACTCATAACATACGATGAGGGACCACTTCTCTTAGAAAATGCTAGATTTTATTCACTTTCAACTTTCTCAACTCCCCCAACTCTTATCCCCAATACCATTCTTGTTTTTAAGCAGAGAAATTTGTATATTCTCCTAATCGTATTGTTCTCTAGAAATAGATTATAACCCAGTTTTGGTAAATTCATCATCAAAGACATTTTGTCAAACTGCACAGCCCAATACCACTTTTCAGCTTTTTATGGATATATTATTTCATGCAGAAAAGTGTACAAATTAAAAGTATGCAACTCAGTTATCAAAATATACCCATGTAGCCACAATCCAGGTCAAGAAATTAAAGATTAGCAGCAGCTCTGAAGCCCTCTTGCGCCCCCTTCTAATCATTGCCCACCCTGTGAGCATTGCCCAAAAGAAACCACTGCCCTCTCTAACACGGATGAGGGTTACCTGTTTTGGAACTTTATATAAATGAAGTCACCAATATGAATATGCATTCTTTCCTGTCTGGATTCACCCATGTTGCCACATATAGCTAAAGTTCATTTATTTTCATTACTATATAGTATTCCATGACACAAATATACCACAATTTATGTAAACATTCTACTGTTGATAAATATTTGTAAGTTGCAGTAAATAATTGACAAAGGGCTTATATATAAAATGTGTAGAGATATGCCACATAACAAAAATACTGATAACCCAATAGAAAAAAAGTCTTGAGACTTTTTTTTTAAAAAAGGAATATCCAAATAATCAAAAAACATGAAAAGATTGTCAACCATATTAATCATCCAGAAAATGTAAATTTAGGCCACTATGAGATACCACTACACACCCACTAAAATGGCTAAATGAAAAGACTGACAAAATCAAGTTTTGATAAAAATGTGAAGCAATGCAAATTCCCATATGATCTTGGTGTATAATTGGTACAATCACTTAGGAAAACAGTCTGACATTATCCTCTAAATTGAACTATTGTAGTTCAATTGAAAGTATTTTATTACTACTAAAATTGAACATATTTCATTTTTAGCCAGAAACTCATTTATGTTTTTAAATGCATTTTTAAAATACATGCTTAGAGAAACAGACTAGGTGGTGACTTACGTAAAACTACCTCTGGGGTCTCAACTTCTCACAAACTTAATATGTGCTCTTAGAATGGTGCGTGGCAGCTGAACATCCCCAAAAGTTACTTACATTACATTAATTTTTAAATACTGTCTAGTTCAAACTCATTATACTCTGCCAAGATTATGCCTCATGTAGAGTACTGCATCCAAATATGATGTTTTGACAGCACATTGACAATTTAGAGATGAAAGTGGAGAAAGTTTCTGCAAACTCTCTCAGTTAGTGATTAAATGGTGCATTCTTCACTAAACCCTACTGTGGGCTGAGACGGCTGTAGGCACCCGAAGTAGGTTGGAGAAAAGGCAGCTAAAGGCAAAACATTTAAATATTTCTGCCTGTCACATTTCACCACTCTTCTCAGTCCACTCACTCTCCCTGGATGATACCCTGTACTTCCTGTTTTCCCCCTGAGTCTTTTCCCGAGATCTCCAGGCCTATGATTCCTAAATCTTCCTATTCAGATATTTTCTGTTAGTACCAGATTTTTACCTCTATCTGCCTCCTGGATGTTCTGCTCCTCGAGCTACTCCAACTCAACTTATCCAAACTCAACTCATCTTCTCCCAAACCGTCCACTTCTGAGGATGATTACAATATTCACATAGTCTCTGCAGCTAGAAATCAGACAGTCATCTTTGAATTCTGCCTGTCTCTCATCTTTGACATCTATTTAACTACCAAATCCTGCTGATCTTCCTTCCACCTACCCTCCATCCTATTTTATTAGCCCCTGCCTGGAGCACGAAGGCAGCCTCCCAGTTGTCCTTCTGTACCTCCAGTCGACACCATTTTCAGCAGCTCCAGCAAGCCTTACTCAATGTGTAATCAGATCTACTTGACTCTCCTCTTCAAAGCATTCAATGGTTCTTCATCACCTTTAGCACGAGCATAACGTATATCATTTCAGTTTATGTTATAAAAGCAGAGAATACTCAGAAACTGATAACAGTGATTTTCTTCCAGAAGGACAATTTGGCGACTCAGAGAATGGGAGAAGAGAGAGTCTTACTTTCTACTGTAAACCCATTTTATATTTTTTAATTTGGTACCAGAGCCAGATTCTGGTACCAAATTAAAATATATACATATTTTAATGTATATAATAAGATTCCGCCCACTTGCAACAAGTGGGCTACAAATTTGGTCCTGAGCATCCCCATAGCCACGATCAGGATTAAGTGATACATCCATGAAGATAAAATCAAACCAGCTCCCAAGAACAAGCCTCGTTTTTCCTCATCCTAGAATAAAATCAAAAAAGAAATTTCCCTGTGAGTCCTCATGAAAAGAACACTGCATAGGAGAAATCTTCAACAAGATTCCTGAATAATTCCAACAGAGACTTTCAGGCTGCAGATCCTTAGAACATCCCTTGGGACAAGTCAAAAGCATAACCCCAAAACACAGCTTGGTAAAGCACTTCTCCCAGGGGCTAACCATCTCATTTTGATGGTTCCAGATGCTCCATTTAAATTGGACCTCCTCATATGGTCAGTTCATGATAACCATCTTTTCCTTTAATAACATAGATGAAAGAACTCCTCACAAGACAGAGCTGGCAATAGTGAAACAGTCTGATTCTGAGGCAATTAGCCCACCGTCAATATCAGGGACATCGAAGAACAGATCCTTGCCTTGCAAGATACTTGCAGGAGATAACTTCTAGGATCCCTTCAACATTAGGATTTCACAAGGTGGTACATCCATGCATCTTGAAATTACCTCTTTAAAGTTTCAAGACATCTCTACTCATTAGGTGCTATTCCATATTTAAATAAATTTAAGAACCGTTGCCTGCCTTTCTCATAGGCTTTCTTGTATTTAGGAAATTCCCTGAATAGAATGAGAGGTGTTATAGCATGGTGTTAAAGGAAGCCTAAAGCCAAATGTGTAACTAGTGCAGCATTTAAGAAGAGGACCCTGAGACCAAGTTCCCGTCTGTCAGCTACCCTCCGCGCTTAAGAAGGTTCAATAAATCTCCAAAAACAAGCAGCTTACCCCACTTCTTGCACTAGACTGTCTTACATCAGAGAAGGAGAAAGTGTCTCAGCCTGGGTCTGCATAAAGCCACAACAAAAATCACAGGGCCAATCTCTCTTGTAAACAGACATATGCACACTTCAGAATTGAAATTTTACTTTATTTAAAGGGAAAAATAGAAAGGAAGGAAGAGAGGGAGGAAGGAAGAAAAGAGAGGGAAAAAGTAAGACAAGAACTCAGGGACCTGATTGGCAAGGGACAGAGAGGGAGGCAATGAATGTCCTTCCCAGCCAGGGTGAAGGCTAGCACTGGCTTTGCCAAGACTCACGGCATCTCTGTCGCCACATTCCACTGGCCCCTAAGACGTGAGTCCCACTCCTTCCAGCCTGTGGCTGAAGGGAAGCAGGAGAGGGAAGAGGTTGAGAACCATGTGGCTGAGAGTATATGCAAACTAAATCAAATGTATTGTTCAAAATTTACAGTGGGTCATCTCTTCTTTTTCCTTATTCCTTTTCAATATCGAATGGAGAGCTGACCAGCAAGGTCAAACTCCCCTTATTAATGAGGCGTTGCGGGGGCTCTGTCTCATTAGGGCACTCAGGACTGTGCATTTACTGCAATTTGCAGCACTTAATAGAGAAAGGTCAGAGCGGGTCACGTTCAATTTCCAGTTGGCAGAGGGAGGAAAAATGGAAGCAATTCATTTGCACAAATTTGAATAATTCTTCTCAGTCTCCTTTTCTTTATCTACGTATGGATAATTCCTGCATCTTACCTCACTCACAATCATTTCAGAACTGCCAGCGGCCGGATTTCTATGAAGGCTGTAATGGAGCTGACAGATTCTATGAATCCAGGTGTCAAAATAAAGCCTCTGGCTTCTTCCCCCGCCCCCCTTCTCACAACAGGGAATAGGAGCTGCCTCTAGTGAGCTCTTAAACTTATCATAAATGTATCAAGATTGCTGTGGGCCATGAAACAGCTGTAGACAATTAATCTTTCCACAATTCTTCGGCATAAGAATTGCTTTCCCCACAAAGTAACATCTGCCGTGCCGAGGTGATTATTCACGGCCGAGGGGCGCCACCATAGTTTTATGCATAGAGCCATCAGTGGCAATGAAGCAAAATTTATAGTTTTCCCTGGTTCAGTAAAAATAACATTTCAGCTGCATTAAAACATCATCCATCAGCATTGTCCCAAAGCCCAGAGCCCCGTCTCATCCAAAGAAATTAAAAAGTATTCATTTTAATGCTAACTTCTGAAGCTTGCAATGACATTACTGCCTTTTTTTGGAGGGGGCCGCGGGGGAGTCTTACCATGGAGGAAGATGAAAGAAAAGGTTATGTAGCACAGTGAAGCCGGGTATCAAATGTGCTACTAGGTAGGAATGCTATCCCAATTACTAGACTGTGGTCCTTATTTATTCATGCCCCGGAATGCTTAATCAAAAATCCTTGAATCAAATTGAACAACTAAAGAGGGACAGTTATTTCACAGAAGCACTATAACTCCTTGGCTTCAAGGGAAAGGTATAAAATGGATACCAAAGCAATAGCTGCCTTTTCCAAGGCAGTGGCATTTTGTTTCTTTAAAACAGTTGTTCAGGGGTCGGCCCTGTGGCCGAGTGGTTATGTCTGTGCCCTTTGCTTGGGAGGCCCAGGGTTTCAGAGGTGGGATCCTGGGCGTGGACATGGCACCACTCATCAGGTCACGTTGAGGTGGCGCCCCACATGCCACAACTAGAAGGACCCACAATTAAAAATATACAACTATGGGGGGGAGGGCTGCGGGGCTTTGGGGAGAAGAAGAAAAAAAAAGATTGGCAACAGATGTTAGCTCAGGGGCCAATCTTTAAAAAAAATAAAAATAAATTAAAAGTTTAAAAAAAACAGCTGTTTAAACATTTGTCTGAAGGAGTAAAATTTACCTAGGGAAAAAGTGGGTATTTGCTTTCAAACCTGTCTCAGCATTATGTCAAGTTCAGGGCTTGCTCTCAAAAGTGGAAGGGCCTCCTGGTACTTTAGAGCTCTATCTATAGAGAGTGATGAGTTTCAGAACTGGGGGTGTGGAAATTTGAATACAATAAAACAGATGAAGAGAAAGAGAAAGTCCTTAGGGTCCTCTGGTCTACACAGGCTTTCCTGCACAGTGTAGGTCTCCAAATACACCAATTTGCAAGTGAAATATAAATAATATGTTATATCCACACTCGCACTCTTTGCATTCCACTGAGCCACTTTTATAATACTTATGTTTAAAAAATTTGAAATAATGAGTCCATGCAGTCATCAATTAGTTAAGCACTATGTTCCAAGTCCTGTGCTATATACCAGGAGTACACAGACTCGTAAAAGGGAGTGCCTGCCTTTGAGCAGCTTACAGTTCAGAGGGAAAGCATATAAACAATTAAAATACAGGTGATAAGTGATATAATAAAATCAAAGCATAAACAACGCGCTATGGCTGCATGGAAAATACAACTGCTCATCTGGGGAGAGTAGAACAAAGAAGATGTCCAATCAACACAGTCCAGAGAAAGAGAGAGTATTTCAATACCCACTGTTTAAAGCACTAGTAAACACCATCTGGCAACTGTGTCATCCTACCCAAAAACACTACTATTCAAGGTCACAAACAAATTGACTTAGAAAGTCACCAAGAAAAAACAAAAGAAGCTGAGAGGTGATGAACTGGAAGGTGAGATTTCGGCTCCAGCGCCAGAACACTATGTGTTCATGGTGCTGCCTCCGAGTGAGGGTTTATAAGGTGCGGTGCTCTATAAAGCATCTCTTAAAATCAGTGTTTGTCCTTGGCATGTTTTCCTCCAAAAGTGAAAGCTAATCATTTTTCACTCATTGGAGATTCTCCTAATTTCACAGTCAATGAAACACAGATTTCACTGCAAGCCAAAAGTTGAATTTCACAAAGGTCAAAGGGAAAGTTCAAGTTGCTGTGTCAGTGAGTCTCAAACCACAGGATGAGATGTGCTGATCTGTCACGGCACAATAACTTCAACATAGGAGCAACTCCTTGCCTGCCAGGTGGCACGCAGAACACAGGTCCCCAGGACGCGTGCACAGTACAGCAAAGTTCTCCGACATTTTTAAGTTGATCCTTTTTTCTTTTGTTTTCCAGTTTAAAAATATTAACATTTTTGGAAATTTTGGAAGGGCTTTGTGCCCTTCAGTGAAAGAGTCTGAAATCTCTTCAATAAATTATGCTTAGTCAAGCTTAAGATTTATGTATGTGCGTATATATATATAGAGATTGTTTAATTTAATTTTTAAAGTTTTATGTATACACAAATATATAAATTTATATTTGTATATAATACATATACAAATACCTAAATTTATGAACATTTATGCATGCTATAAAACTTTAAAAATGCATTATATGCAATCATATAATAGATAACTGAATATTTATGTTCAGTTCTCATCACGTGATCTTTCCATCGTGCACGTCTCCTCGGCCCTTGCTGAATGTATGGAAACAGAAACTCAGTGAGGGAAAGGGGTTCTGGAAGGATTAAGGATTTTCAAACAGAAGCTGACAGTACCATGAAAAATTCTTCTGAAGAAAAAGGAAAGTTATCTAAATAAGGAATGTACAATAATATACTTGTGTTTAAAGCTTTGTACACAAAAAGTGAAAATAAAAAGGGGATATATAATCTAGAAGGAATGTTTCTAAGTGCACAAAGCTGTAGGAATATTGTTTTGAAAGCTAAAATTCAGAATGGATTGAGGATTGGGGAAAATTCTGTAGACCAAATGTGCCCTTCGGAGCTATATTTCTTGTCACAAGAACAAAGCAAGCATCGTGGCCACCACTGTGTGGAGTCAGAGCCATTCAACGTCCACTTCATTTCAGTCTTCTCTGTCTGGAGCAGGACCCTCACTCCGGAGAGGAAAGCACTAACGTGATTTAAGAGGAATTACAGCCCAAGAAAGGTGGAGGACTGTCAGGTCATGGCCGGCAGTTTTAAATAAATTCAAGTTTCAGGACCCAAAATCATTATAGTCCAGAGTATTGAAAAGACCACAGTAGCAACCTCACAACCACAATCAAAATGCTGAGAAAGGGAAAGTTTCCCAGAGACCAGAGGGGAGCAAGGGTCTGTGTTTTCAAAAGAAATGAAAAGTGCATTCAAGAAACATTTTACAGTGAACCTCAGGATAATTTCAGATGGTTTGTGAGCACAGGAAAAGGAAAATGGGGTTCACTTGGATAAGCTGGATTCGCCTCATTTCCTCTGGGATTGCTAGACTGATGAGCAGGAGGGTGCCAGAGGTTTCTTCCATCTTGATTTCATCAGAGCATTTAATAAACTGTCTCAGAGCTTTGTATTCAAGATGAAGCAATGTGAGCTGAATGAACTAAAATAGGTAGGATTCGTGGCTGTGAACAGTGTTAATTAAGTAACAGCGGGAACCCTGAGGAAGCTGGTATGCTGGAGTGCAGGGCCCAGATCTGAGTGTTCAATAATATCTTCTTGAAAGAAGGCATTTCTCTTGAGCTGCAGGTGGCCCAGCCCGAGAAAGGGAGCTAACACTGCCCAAGGCTGCCTGCCTCACCACCTTTAAGTAAGTTGAGAGCTGGCTCATGGGCCAGAAGTAATAAGATAAAATATCTTAAAAATAAAGGCAGAGCACCTATATCCACATTCAATTGGTTGCAGCCCACAAACCAAACCCAAGCTAGACAGTGACCTCATAAAAAAGGTCCCATTAAATGCTGGAGTAACACAATTATTGAATATTCAACAAACAAAGTTCCAAACTTAGTTCTGGACTATTATTAAATAGTTATTATTATTAAATATTATTAATATGTATATAATAAATAAATGGTTATTTATTTATATATTTTATACAAATATATAAAAATATATATTTATATATAAATATTTATTTATATAAATAAATAGTTATTTATTATTAAATATTATTAAATTATTAATAAACAAAAAAGTACAAGGAGAGAGAAAAGATTGCTATCCAGGCTATATGACCAGATACCCCAGAAAGTCCAAGAGAGTCAAACTATTAGACTTAGTTCTAAAAGCTTATAAAAGTGGTAACACAAGATGAAGTTACAGAAATTAAATGTTTTTCTATATGTCTAGAAGAACCACTTCAAAAATATAAATATTTTAAAATCTCAAGCATAATTGTGAAAAGTGATAAAAATAAAATATCTAGGAAAAAGCAAAAGTAAATGGAAAGATCCATATAAAAAAATCTAGTAAAATTTTACCAAGAGTTTTTTAAAAGGTTTGAATAAGTAGAGAAATATGAGACATTTCTCAATGTGAATGAAATTCTAATTAAAATCTCAATCAGATTTTTTTGAACTTAAAAAAAGTCTAAATTCATCTGGAGGGATAAAGAAGGAAGAAAAGCCCATTTTAAAAATAGGCACCATGAAGGAGTGGTAGTCCCATCAAATGGTAAAATAAATCATAAAGCTACCATAAATTAATCAGTGTGGCACTGACTTGAGAATTGTTAGATAAGATATTGCTAGAAAACACTAAGCTGTGACATGTGATGAGGACTACTTCATCAATTAGGAACAAAAGACAGGTTTTTAAAAAAATGGTACTGCTGAGAGTTTGTCAATTGTTTCAAAACATAAGTCTAAATCAATTCATATTGTGCCCATAAAGAAATTGCAGGAAGAGTCAATAGTTAAATAGATCAAATCATAAGAAGTTAGAGAAATGTACTTACATACTTCTCTAATTTCTTTATGAGGAAAGACTTTCCAGGAATGAAAGAAATAGAAGAAAGTATAAAGAAAAAGAGAGTCGAAATTGAAAATAACATAAAACATGTTTTATGTCTTTGTAATATAAAATTAGAAAGAATCTGAACGGCAAAAAAAGGAAAATTAAAAAGCAAGCAAGAAACTGAGGAAAATATTTGGAGGAAATATTGCAGACAATAGGTTAAAATCCTTGAAAAGTAAAAAGTTTACAACAAATTGATAAGAAAAAATTTAGGATCACAGTAAAGCAAATAATACTAATAGATAATTCATAAAAGAACAAATACAATTGTATAATGTTTGAAAAACAAATTTTACAAATAATCAAAAAGTAAAATTAAAATGCAACACCACTTTTGTCTGATAATTTAATAATTATTTTAAAAATAATAAATCAAATATTTGTGAAGGCACAGTGAAATGGGTACTTTCACACACTGGTGGTGAAAGTGTTAACTGGTGCAGCACTTCTGGAAAGAAATTTGGTAATATGAATGAAGAGTCTAGAATATCTTCTTGCTCTTTCAGCAATTCTACTTTAGGAATAAATCCTAAGAAAATAATCCAAATTAAAGGGGATTAATTTTAAAGGGTTAAAGCGTGAAAATATTTATTATCTAATAATTTTTAATGCAATATAGAAATAGTTAATAAATGAAGAATATCAAGTACACAAGGAATGACAATTACAATGAGATCTCATTGCGGGTGAATATGTGTTATCGGTTCATTTGTGTCCCTCCAAAATCCATCTACTGAAGCCCTAACCCCCAGTACCTCAGATATGACTGTATTTGGAGATTGGGTCTGTAAAGAGGTAATTAAGGTAAAATGAGGCTATTAGTTTGGGCCCTACTCCAATCTGACTGGTGTCTTTCTAAGAGGCAATTAGGAAAAGCAAAAAAAGTACACCACGATATGTGTGCACAGAGGGAAGACCACGTGAAGCAGCAGCAGGAGGACAGCCATAAAGGACCAAGGAGAAGGGGCTCAGGAGAGACCAACCCTGCTGGAAACTTGATCTTGGACTTCCAGCCTTGAGAACTGTGACAAAAGTCATTTCTGTCATTTAAACCATGCAGTCTGTGGCGTTTTGTTATGGCAGCCTTGGCAAACTGATAAAATACACTATAATAGAAGGAAAAGCAAGAGTGTACGTTTGTATATACATTAAAATCTCAACTATGGTTAAAATTTTTCTTAGACGAAAAACTGAAAGGAAATCTATATCATAGTGACAATGGTTGTTGCCTCTGAATGGTAGAAGTATGAGTCAATATTTTTATTCTTTATACTTTCCCTAAGTTTCAAATGTCTTACAATGAACCTATATTGCTTCTGAAATCAGGAAAAAGACTATTGTCTTAAGGAAAGTCAACTGCATAAGTAAATAAAGGATAGGAAAACTCTGACCCAATAGAAAAACTCTGTGCAAAAGATATAAGGGTTAATGAATCCTGAGGACACTATGCTCAGAGAAATAAGCCAGTCACAAAAGACAAATACTGTGTAATTCCGCTCATATGAGACATCTAAAGTAGTCAAACTTATAGAAACAGAAAGTGGAAAGGAGCCTACCAGGGGCTGGGGAAAGGGAAGTGGGGAGTGGTTGTTTAATGGGTACCAGGTTTCAGTTTTGCAAGATGAAAAAGTGCTAGAGATCCGTTGCACAAAAACGTGCCTATACATAACACAACTGAACTGTACACTTAAAAATGATTCAGATGGTAAATTGAATGCTACGTGTTTTTTACCGCAATTAAAAATTTAAATAAATAAAGACATAAGGATTAGCGTTGACTAAATCTCAATATGCGTCAACACTTTGACCTAATTATAAAAGATCTTATATTCTATTTTTGATATTTTTATCAAAGGAGTAAATGCACACGGTTACAATATCAAATAGAACATAAGGGCTTATGATTGAAACTTGCCTACCCCACTCCATTCTATTCTTCACTGCACTTCCTATTCTCTGGTACTGTAGAGTTTCTACCTTTTTCATTCTATTGTTTTAATGGAAGTCATAGAAGGAGAGAAAATCAGTGTACAATCTGCCATCTTGAACCTGCAGTCCACTTCCATCTTAAGTTGTACTCAAAAGGGTGATATTCAAGCCAAGAGATACTCTTAAAGGAATGGATTTTAATTCTAGACCAGATTTCAAGTTTTAGTTCTTGTATTCTAATAGATGCCTAATGTCATCTCCCTGATCTGAGTTTCCTTGTATGTGAGAGATAAATTATAATCCTCTGAGTTGCTGTAAAAATTAAATGAGTGGATAGATAGTACCTGACATGGGGTAACCTCTCAATAAATGCTGCCCGTCGTTGTTCTAATTTTTGAGGTTGTTATTCTAGAGCAGTTGGACAACCTCCTGAACACTGCACTTATTTCTCGGTGCCACATATTAAAGAAGACAGTGACAGCTAGAAATAGTACTAGGATTGTAAGAAGGGTCAAAATCACATTAAGAACCTGGGAATGTTTTGCCTACAAGGGAGACTTTGATGTGTGTGAGAGCTATCTTCAAATATGAGATTATTACAGAGGGTAGACCTACAACCAAGGAGTGAAAATTATAGGGATACAGATCATGGTTCAACATCAGGAAGAACCAACTGACTGTTGAAGCATTACACATGTATGAGGCTGAAATTATCATGTTTGGAAATTTTGAAGGAAGGCATGTTATTCACTGTTCCCCATTGAAACAGAACCAAATGTATGTGTGAGTGTGTGTGTGTGTGTGTGTATATATATATGAAGAGATTCGTTATAAAGAATTGGCTCACATGATTATGGAAGCTGGCAAGTTACAAGATCCACAGGGTGAGTTGGCAAGCTGGAACCACAAGAGAGCTGATGGCATAGTTCTAGTCCAAGGCCAGTAGTCCCAAGACTGGGGAAGAGCCAAAGTTCTTTTTTTTTTTTAGTTGAGGTAACATTGGTTTATGACATTATATAAGTTTCAGGTACACATCATTACATTTCGATTTCTGTGTAGACGACATCATGTTCACCACCCAAAGACTAATTAATTACAATGAGATTCTAAATGTGTGGATGAATATGTGTCATCGATTCAACTGTGTCCCTCCACTTAAATGCCACATCTCCAGGATCTCTTTCCTGATCTCCAAGAGGCAGGTGCCCATCTCTTCACTTGTTTGATCCAGGACACCCTGTACTTCTCCTTTCCTAGAGCATCATACTACGTAACAAAATATTTAATTTTTTTCCTCTGCATCCTCTGTTCAAAGAGATGCTTCCTTTACTGTCTTATTCAGTATTTACACCCCAGCACTTGCCGTGATGTCACAGCTCAAGAAATATTTAATTAAATGTATAAATGAAAAGAAAATGAGCCATCCAGCAGAATAAAGTGTGCATATTATTTAAAAATAATAATAAAAGTCCATCCTGAAAGCACATGAGGGAAGGGAAATCCTTGTTTAGGAAGGAAAGGAGGCTAAGGAAACTGAAAGTAGCTGATATACAAGATAGTCATAAAACTAGAGTTGCAAAGACCTTAGAAAGCATGTTGATTCCTCTACTCATTTCACACATGAAGGATCCAAAAAGTTAAATGAATTTGCCCAAAATCACATGAGTTAGTGACAAAGCAAGGACACCAGTCTTGGTCCCATGACTCCCTGGTACAATACCACCATGCAAGAATGTCTGCAGAAGGAGAGGGGAACAAACAGAATCTCTTCTTCACTCTAAGGTGCTGGCACTCAGTCACTTATTCTCTGTACGAGTTTCAAGGTAATAATATGAGCTAGAGCGACAATATTCTGATTCATTGTTCCCTGAGCCCATACCCATTCACCTTACATCTGAGTAATAATGTCTCGCTATGAGACTGTGCTGTCATTCTCCCAGGAGTCCTAGAATACTCTCAACAGCCTTGTGGGAAATGGAGGGTTAGGGGTTGCTTCTCCATAGAAGACCCAGGGTGGCTAATTTCCTTCTCTCCTCCCCCACACACCCATTTCAAACTCATCCATCAGATCTCAGGAAAGTACAATACATGAAACAACAAGAATAAAAGCCTTTCTATTAAATTCCTTGTGGGTGAACTTTGCAGATAAAGCAGAACAATCTGATCTTCGCAAGTTAAATGGTTTGCAAATCACAATGTGCTGCACCCTTCAGATGCATCCTTATGTAAAATAAATCACCTAGTATTATCATAATAGTATTTGGGAAATTTGCAAGTGCAGTGGAGTGAGAGGGATTGGCTTCAGGAAATCTGCATATATATATATATATATATTTACATTTGTATGAATTTATACCAGGGATCTCTGGCCATTTGGGAAAAGACAACTAATTTTTGATTTACCTAAAGCCATTATAGTTGATAGGAATATTGAGACAAGAGAAAGGGGGAATAGAATGTAAAAGAAGGAAAGCAAAGAATAAAGGATGTTGTCATTGAGTTCTTGAGTATATACAATCAGAGACAAGGACAGAAATGACATGGCTTGTCACTGCTAGATCTACGCCGCTCCCTTACGGAAATCATAGTGAGCTACAGAGAAAGATCATGGGACGGGATCAGGCTACAAGATACTCTGATTGATACTGATCTGTTGATTGCAGACCATATATACCATACCTATTTTTCCCACATTATATGACTGCATGTATGTAAATATATATACGATATACACAAATGGACATAAAGGTTGTACTTACTAAACAAAAAATGTTAGCAGCTTTCGACATCTACTTTCACCTTATGCCTTGATACTACCACATATTTTCCGATCACTAGTATGTGTTTGAAAACAGGTTGCCAGGATTAGAACTTCAACTTGCATTCAACAGACGAACACAAAGTAAAGTGCGCAATGATTGAATTTATAAGTTAAAGTGTATATGGGTGTTTGTGTGTGTGTGTGCACAAACATACACACATCCCACACTGCTTGAAATAAATGAAGGCAGCAATTATTACAAAAATCATCTGCCCGATAGCAATCTCAGTACTCTATCTATGCCTGAGTAGATCATAGTCCCAAATGCAAAGAACAGTATTCAGGGAGATTTTTTTTAATTGTAAAGCCAATTGGAAAAAATTTTTGGACTTTTTAAATTATATCATTGTAATAATAATAGCTACCCTTTAGTAAACGTTTCCTAGGCTGGGAACTCTGCTTTAAACAAAAAAACGCAGTTCTATCACTACTCAGGCATAAACCCTACCGAAGAAAAGTTAGTAATATCATTTTTATTTAAAAAGACAGTGTGTATATCGCCAACTTTGAAATACAATGATCGCACATGAAAAATTCTCCCAATGCTGATAAGACAGAAGTTGATTTATTTGACTTTTGCCTGTAACTGAAAAGTGCAGCACATTGCAATTTGCAAATCATTTAATACACCAAGTTCAGATTGCCCTACTCTTATTGTAAAGTTTAATCAGATAGTATATATTAGAAAAAAAGATTCACCAGGCTTTTTCTGCCATATTCCCTTAAAGTCTAGAGGAAAAGTGAAATTTAAAATAAAATATATAAGCTGAAAAATTAGTTGAGATGGCAATATTTTTTTCAGAGAAAGCGTAATCCAAGATTAACAGCATTCATTCTATAAGACAAAGGCTTCTGGAAGACTGTAAGCTCTGTGGGGAGTCTGGTTAGGAGTCTGAAGTCACTGTAGGTAGTAAAATAGGCAGTCAGGAAGAAAAGCTAGATTCAAACAGGCGGAAAGGGCACAATGGAACCTGTACCTGATGCTGACCTTATTTAGCCCCAGTGAGGAAGATGACTTGCAGAAGAAGCTGGTGCCGTCCACCTTTGCTGCATTTGTGCCTGGTCTAGGATTCAGAGAAGCTGAAGTTGCTGATGCAGCCAGAGCTGGAGGAGATGGCGGCCCAGCTGCTGCCCCGCACCAAGGAAGTGAGCCAGCAGATCAGCCGTCTGTACAGCACCTTCCACCTTCCAGCAGATCAGCAACAGGGTAGATGACCTTCGAAGTGCAGTGGCTGCTACTGTGCTTCCACCGGCCAACTCCCATCCGTATCTTTCTACTGGTCAACTCGAATCCAGAGCCACAGAAGGAGAGAAATTCTGAGAGACATAGTTCCAACCTGGCCAAGTTAACACAGTACAAAATCAACCTAAAAATTAACGCTGATTTTTTTTTTCCATCTCAGTTTTTTTTTCCTTCCCATGATGTGTTTCTGCTAACTATGAACCACACCTGTGAGCCACTGGCGATCTACCTTTGCGTGCAGATAAAGTCAACGATTTGGATTTCCAAGTCCCAAAACAGATGCAAAAATAACATTTTGCTTTTAGTCCATGATTCCACTGCTTTTTAGCCCAAAAGCTATGTTTCTCTAATAAAAAGATTAGCTATGCATCGTTGCAACCTTGAAAACTCCACCAAGAGCAAATGTACCTTCATTTTGCAGCAGCGAAAGAGAGAAATTAAGCAGTTAGGTTTAGAGCAATGAAGAAGCCAATTTAAATCTTTATCTTCACCCCTACGTTTAAAAATTCCACCTTCTTTTATATACAGTTATTTACTGTAACAACTTCATTAGTGTAAAAGATGTTATTTCATTTTAAATGTTGAGGTCTTTTAAATACAGAAGACTCAGAAATAGATGACAGCTTCTTCTTACAAACACTTTAAACCCTTATCTCTATTTGATTTTTCAAAATTGTGAGGCACAAATTGTCCAGAGCATAACCCTCTGAGTCTCTTTTCTGGCCGGTAAAGTCAACAGTTATGGTGCTAAAGTTTAATCAATCCCATAAAATGTTACTCAGAAAGCGACCTGGTGTTACGCCTGAAGTACATCTCCTACATTAAAAAGCACTTTCAATGCAGCCAGAACAGTGTTATTGAAAGAGATAACTAATAGATACCTGGACGAGGGTGGGGAAGACAGAGGGCGGGGAAGAGAAGTCAAATGGGAGAGAAGGCCATGAAAATCCCATTTTCGAGCATTTCCCTAAGGAGATGTTGTTGCATAGATGAATGCACAGGTTGAATAATAAAGGTCTTTTATATTATTTCAAGCAGAGAGCTCCTTGAATTTCATAGTGAAACCAGACCCAGTGTTTCCTTCTGGTACGAACTCGAGATGCCAACACATAAAGCAGGAGGAGGGCCTGTCAAAGGTCACTAACACGAGTGGCTAGTTTGGAAATTTCAACACTGCTCACGCCAAGACTTACTTTAACAAGTAAGCCTTTCAATAGTCATTCCACATACCAGGTGTATAATTCTTTTAGTTCTGCAATCACACACAATTATTCACTCTACATGTGTACGTCTGTTCATTTGAATAAGTATACATACACAAGAACTTAAAATGTGTTAGATTTTGAAAACGCAAATATAAAAAAGTAAAATTAACTCAAACTCTGCCATTTTGGAAGGGAAATACCCACCGTAAAATATGAAAGTATCTCTATTCCTTTTATCTCCAATTCTACCTCCAAGAGGTAACCCCTGTAAAAAATTGGATGCTTGTACTTCCAGATGTTTTTCCATGCTTTTACAAATGCAGTCATGCGCCGCATAACGATGTTTCGGTCAACGATGGACCACATATGAGACAGTGGTCCCATGGGATTAGTACCATACAGCCTAGGTGTGTAGTAGGCTAGACCATCTAGGTTTGTGTAGGTGCACTCTGTGAAGTTCGCACGATGAAATCACCTAACAACGCATTTCTCAGGTGTCCCCGTCATTACGTGACGGGGGACGGATACAACCAGAAGCTCTTCCTCTGCCCCTGAATCAAAACTTGTTCCCCCTGACTTTTCTAGTCTCTCTTAGGGAACAGCCAATTCTCTGGTCACTAAAAAAATGCCTAAGTCTGTATTTAATATGTGAAAGCAAGGTAATAATCAAAACTTCATCCTCCACGTAAAGTTCAAGTTTCTCTCCTGTAGACATGTGGACACTGCTCAGACTTGCCTCAGATAGGACATGCCTCAGAGCCTGACTATTTCCTCTCTCTTTCACCAGATGAAGGTAGTCATTCTCATCAGTCACTGTATTACATTTTTAATAAAGTTCTTTAATAGTCTCCATTTAATTGGTTTATTTGTTGTTTCATCAGTCACTTTAATATCTGATATCTACAAATTTAGAGTCTTGGTTGAAGCTCCTGTTTTAACACCATTTTATACATACACATAGATGTTTATTATAGTCACAAATGTCTGTATATGTCATACATATAAGTTGTTTGTTATATTTATACCCTGATTTTAAACAATGTTTAGAAAATGGGCATTTTGGTTAATCTGAAAATTCTTGTCATTTTGAACACAGTTCTTAAAATATAAGATGTTATAATTATTTAAATTATTTGATTCAAATAAGGTGACTTCTTATATATGCTTTGGATACATCTATTTCTTTCTTCTTTTTTTTTAGTGAGGAAGATTGGCCCTGAGCTAATATCCACTGCCAATCTTCTTCTGTTTGCTTGAGGAAGACTGTCACTGAGCTAACATCTGTGCCCATCTTCCTCTACTTTGTTTGTGGAACACCACCACAGCATGGCTTGAGAGCAGTGTGTAGGTCCACGCTCAGGATATGAAACTTCGAACCCCGGGCTGCCAAAGTGGAGCACATGAACTTAACCACTACACCACCAGGCTGGCCCCTCTAATTCTTTTAAGTTGAGTATAAACTGGGAAAATTCACTTAATTCAGAGCAGAAATTAGCCAAGTTCAAGTTGACATAGGTTTTGTCCTACTCCTCTTTTGTAAACTCTTCCTCCATCCTTTTTTAGACATATCAAATGCCTTTGTTACAAAAAGGTAGCAACAAACTGCAGATCAGGGACTGGCCCCTCTGAAGAAAGCTTCTCCCCAACATTTGAGTTCCCTGAAATGCTATACAAAAGAGCAAAAATATTTTCCCAACTTTTAAGAAACTCCATCTATTGCTGTTTTCATCATGGAAAATAATTGTGCTTCTCTATAAATAAGTAAATAAATTCTGAGTTTTTCAACTTCTTACAGTGTGCTCATTCGTTGTTCTTAACACAAAGGACTAGCAACTTCCCTCCTATAACCCCAGGAACAGAAGGGATAGTAGCAGGCTACATAATATTCTGCTCAAGAATGTTTTAAGACATCCTAAAGGAAACATTCTCCAACAGAGTTTGCTTTGTTATGTGTTCAATAACCATATGTTCGTTTCTATGTGGATAATGTGCAGCATAATAGGTACCTGCAATGATTCGAGGAGAATGCAATTATTGACCCAAGGGGGTTTTACTGATTAGACTCTGAATGGCCCAAACATGACCAGAACTCCAATTGGGCATTATTAAAAGTTTGCTTTGATTCTTGGGTATTTATTCGTTTGTGCATAACAAGCTCCTAAAAAGTACATACTACCTCCCACGTTCAATGGGATGCTACCGTTCGCTATGGTCCAAAACCACAATGTCATTTTACATTTTGAATAAGCCTTACTAAACTGGCTCCCAGCTGAATACTTTTCACACATGAAATCATAACTTCAATTAAAAATAAATCCTCTGAGACATTTACAGGGCAGTAAATATGAGTCTAGTGAATGGAAAAAATGAACAACGCAGTCCTACAATGCAGGTAGATAAAAGGAATCTGAAAAGTAAAATGGGAAAATACATTCCTGGGCAATTCTTCTTCCCCAGAGAAAAAAAAAGAAAAAAATTTAGCCCTCAATAACACTGTCATCAATCGTCATAGAAAATTCTAGCTTATTTGGTTCTCACAAAAGCTGGTGTAGTGGGTAGGGGTAGGGACTCGTTAATCACAGATAAAGCTACTGAGGTTTAGAAAGCTTATCTTTTCCCCAAGGCCATATGAACTAAGATTCATTCATTCAACATGTATTTAAGTGCAAATAGAGAATGACAGGTAACTACTGTGTATTGAGTGATCAGCGAAGGCCTCTGTAGACTGGTGACATTTAAGCTGAAATCTAAAAGAAGGGGTCCGCCAAGGAATAGCAACAGGAAAAGCACACCAGGGGGAGGCCATAAATGCAAAGGCCCTGAGGTGGGACAGAATTGGCTGGATTCAAGAACCAAAAGAAAGCTAGAGGGCTAGAGAGATTGAGTAAGGAGTTCTGGGGTAGCCAGCCTCTAGGATGGCCTCCAATGATCACTGTCTCCTACATTCATACCCTTGTATAGTCCTCCCCCACATTGTACCAGAGTTGGTCTGTATTACCAAGAGAATACAACGATGATATATCACTCCTGAGATTAGGTTATAAAAAAACCACAGCTTCCTTTTTGAGTTCTCACTCTCTCCCTCTCTCTTGATCTCTCTTTCTCTCTCTCTGTTTCTCTCTCTTTCCACTCTGGAGGAAGCCAGCTATCTCTTATCTCATAAGATCACCCAAGCAACCTATGGAGAGGCCCACGTGGCAAGAAACTAAGGCCTCCCAACAACTATGTGAGTAAGCTTGGGAGTGGATCTTTCAGCCCACTTTGAGCCCAACATAATTGCAGCCCTGGCCGACATCTTGACCGCAATCTCAGAAGAGACTCTGAACTAGAACAACCCAGCTAAGCTGCTCCTAGATTCCTGACTCACAGGAACCATGAGATAAAACATGTTTGTTATTTTATGCTGCTAATTTAGGATAATTGGTTATGAAGCAATAGATAACTAATACAAGTTCTAAATCAGTGATCTTTTCACTAGCCTATGCTATTAAAAGAATCTTATTAGAAATTCTTCTGTACTGCAAATCAGTGACCCTTATTTAACTACGATAAGACTAGATTTTCATTATCTTGATTCATTTGGTCAGGCCTACCTCTAATGTTTGCAGGGCCTAGGACAAGAGTACAAATGAAAGCCTGCATACTACAGGTCTAAATATTTAAAATTTCTAATCAAGCTAACTAACTGTTAAATAAAGTATGTTTTATCCTTCTACGTTGACAAACATATCTTCATAAGCTCCTGGAAGACTAAGTTCCCAAATTGAAAATTCCCAGACTTTTAGGAGTTCAGCATATGAATCCCCAGCCCATGGATCCAAGCTAGTGGTAAGCCCCCCCCCCTTTTTTTCTTGCCCCAGGCTCTATTTTGCACTGAAAGGGGTTTGTTTTACACTCAGGTGAATGCCCCAACATACAAGTTCAACCTCAGTTCATACCCCACCACAAAAAGCCATTCTGTAGCCACCCCTAGCAACTAGGGGAAGGTACACTGGCCGTGTAGTCTGCCCACAGGAAAATGGACCAGGGAAAAAGCCAACAGAGGTCCCAGAAGTAGGCTAGGGACTCTTTGGGCAGGAATCCCAGGATCCCATATACCTAGCGCATGGTCTAGAAGATAAGGCATAGCCACAGCTCTTCATGGGCATATCCACTGACTCTGCAGACTCTTCTCCCCAGTGAGGGGATATAGCTGGAGGAAAGCTTTCCAAAGACATGAGGCCTTGTGGAGGGGCCCCTCTTGCCTAGATTGAAATGCAATCATGCAGAATTCCTCTCAAACACGTAAAAATGGTGATTTATCATAAGATTTCTGGGATGTCCCACAGAACTCCAAAGGAGAGAAATGCAGCAGGCATCAAGAAGCACCTGGAACCAGAGATTCAGGACAATGTCAATTGTCTCTCTCTATCTCTAATCTATGTGACTTGCTTTGTATTTGTGGTATTTACCATTTGGACTCTCTCTCGACTCATTTTTTTCTGCTTTTCTGCTCAATACAGCAGAAAACAAGGCTACTAGAATAGTCAGCCACCCAAAGAGCATGTTCTGATTGGCCTATCTTGGGCCAACTTCCAACTCCTAGACTGATCAACCAAGTCAAGGGGTAGAACTATATTGTACTAAAATATGGCAACAATGGCTGTAACTTTGAAGACAGATAGTAAAGAATATTTTCTAAAGGAAAAGAGTCTTTCCTTTGTATGTGCTCACCATGTTCATATAAAGTAGAATTTTATTTATTAAGTTTATAAACAATTCAAAAGTTTAAATAACTGAAAGTTTTCACAAATAAAATTAAACCAAATGAAAAATATCCTAGAATATTGGCAAGAAGTCTTCCGGAGACTAGAGACCCAAAGAGAGTAGAGCAGATCTGCCATGTATAATTTTGCAGGTTGCACAATGCTCCACTTCTAGGATGCTCCATTCCTGATGACCCTATGTGACAGCCTGAGTCAATAAAATGTTTAGGGAACGAGATCAGCCCTCTTTGGCAGAGAGTGCTTGGTCATTGGTAATGAGTCTTTGGCATAGAAATTGTTATATTAAAAAAAAAGTCTATGTTCTCAAAATTTAGTGGTTTACAGTCTGCATGTTCTGAGTAAATCTATCAAAATGATCACTATTCAAATTATTTGCTAATTTAGATTTACATAAAGCTGCTCACACAACTTTTTCCCTATTAGCTTAAAACAAGAGTACTAATTTAAATGAGCTTCTGAGAAACACCAGAATATCCATCCCTTTGGTCTTATTTGGAGATAAGGCAGAAGTTTCTTAGAAGGAAATGCTATTGACTCATCTTTGTAATTTGAGCTGTTGAAGGATGGAATTCATGCATTAAAGCTCACCAGAAAGTCAAGGAAATTCACAGAAAACATATCAACTCACCATGAAGTTACAGGGAAAGTTTGTTTATTTTCAAGAAACTTAATTGCTAAACTTGGTCTATCCCCCTGGAAAATTTACTGTATCATCTCAAATAATTCATTGGAAATCAACTCAGCATAACCTCAATTATTGAGACATTTCTCAATACTAAATTTTCAAGACAAACAAGAAAAAATAACCACAGGAATATAAAATGCAACAAAAATTTACTCATAAAAATGGTTTTCTTTCCACTGATAATAACCCCTTATATAGCCCTCCCATATGCACCATGTTTTGAAAGATTTAGTGTTCCAAATTGTAATTATTAAATATTATTTATTTAGTCAATGATTATAGCTGTCACTTTGAGTTTCTAATTTACCATATAACAAAATTATGGTCAAAAGTAGAGTCCAATACTTTAGTTAATCTGAACAACCTTATTGAGAGTTAATATATAATTTGTTACATTTTTTACAGTAGTGAAAATAATTCACTGATACCCATTATTACATTTGAACTCATTAGAGTTCAAGGATCTTAGTCTAGAGACCAGAGCTCTAAAATCATCGTAAATTAAATTTACTCTCCTAAACTTACATCCATAATTATATATTGAAAAATTATACATTGAAAATGTTCATAATGTAACATCTAAATCATCAAAGATTAAAATTGTTAGCCACAAAAAACTATATTATTTGTGAAGTTCCTTAGTAAGCAAGGAACATAAAAGCATAATGCATTATTTCAGTGAGCTTGGAGGACACTCGGGGTTATAAGACGTTTGCTCATTCATCCAATCAGCAAATAAGTAGTGGGCACCACTTGTGCACTAGATTTCATTAAGTACTTGGAGATTAAAGATAAATCTCCATCTTCAAAGTACTCACTATCCAGTAGAAAGGGGAAAACTATAAATAAATAAGTACGACAATAGGCATCAGTATAGAGTGGAATAGAGGTCTGAAAGAGAAGATAATCAGCAATATTTGCAGTTTTAGGAAATTCTTCATAAGGAGGTGATATTACCTGAGCCCAGAAAAATTGGAAGGTATCAGACATCGGCACTTGGAATAGGATTTTCCTAGTACTAGGAAAATGGCTAGTGAGGAAACTGAAAGACTATCACAGCCTGGCATGCTTGGGGAACTGTAAGCAGGATATCAGTAATACGCTGGGCTGGGAGATTAGAGTAGGAGAGAGGGTACAGCAAGAGATAAGAAAAGGAAAATTTACAGAGTAAGTATACATTAAAAAATTTAGTATAACATAGAATATTTTCAAAAATATTATAGACTTATTCTACTAGACAATGGGAATCCATTGTAGATTTTTTAATGAGTAACTGACATGATCACTATGCTAGATTTTCTAATAAAATACGAGCAAACTCAAAGCTTTGATACCAAAACTAGACAAAGAGAGTAAAAAAAGAAAACTACCGAACAAGATCCCTCATGAACATAGAAGCAAAAATTCACGCACACAAAAAGAAACTAGCAAATTGAACCCTGCAATATATAAAAAGAATCATACACCATAACTATTTGGAGTTTATTGCAGGAATGCAAGGATGTTTCAATATTTAAAATCAATTAATGTAATCCACCATACTAACAGTTGAAGGAAAAGAAAACTATATGACCACATCAATTGGTGCAGAAAAAGTATTTGACAAAACTCAACATCCATTTATGATAAAAATCACTAGGATATAGACCAGAATATCCCCAACCTGAAAAGGGGCATCGACCAAAAAACCTGCTGCTAACGTCATACTTAATGGTGAGAGATTGAATGCCTTCCCCCTAAGATTGAGAGCAAGGCAAGGATGTCCAATCTCGTGGCTTCTATCCCACACTATACTGAAAGTTCTAGCTAGTGCAAAAAGGCAAAAATAAATAAAAGTCACGCAGATTAAAAAAGAAGAAATAAAACTCTCTATTCACGAACACCATGATTGTCTGTGTAGAAAATTCCAAGGAATGTAGCAAAAAACTAAACTCTGCAACTAAAGAGTTTGGCAAGGTTATAGCATACAAGGTCAACAAATAAAAATTAATCATATTTCTATATGTTAGCAACTTACAATTGGAAAATAAAATTAAAAATCAATACCATTTACAATAGCTCCAAAAAGTGAAATACTTAGCTATAAATCTAACAACACACATACAAGACCTGAGCCCTGGACTCAAAAATAAGAAATTCCTGTGGGGATCTGGAAAAAAAAGGAAATGACTTATAAAGAAAAGAAAATTAGATTTTCATCAGACATTTCAACATGAAACTTTATTCTGAAAAAATTAGAGCAACATTTAAGATACTTGTATTAGTCAGAGTTCTCTAGAGAAACAGAACCAATAAGATGTGTAGAGAGAGAGAGAAAGAGAGTTTATTTTAAGGAATTGGCTCACGCCATTTTGGAGGCTGGCAAGTCTAGACTCTGCAGGTAGACCAGCAGGCTGGAGACCAGGGAAGAGTTGACATTGCCGTTCAAGCGCTGCAGAATTTCGTCTTGCTTGGAAGAGGTCAGAATTTTGCTCTATTTAAGTCTTCAACTGTTTGAATGAGGTCCATCCACGGTATGGAGAGCAATCTGCTTTATTCAAAGTCCACTGATGTAAATATTAATCTCATTCAAAAATACCCTCACAGAAAAATACAGAATAATGTTTCACAATATATCTGGGCACCATGGCCCAGCCAAGTTGATACATAAAATTAACCATCACAATACTTAAGGAAAGAAAATGTGAACTAAGAATTTTATATCCCGAAAAACTGATTTTCAAGTATAAAGGGCACAGAGAAAATGTTAAGAACATCAGGAACTCAGAGAACAATATGCCCATGAGTTCTTCCTAAGGAATGTATGGATAAAGTGCTTCAGAAAATCAACATAACTAGACAAACTTTAGCATAAAACTGGGAGAAGTAAGCACCAGTGGCTTCTAACATTACAAAGGGAAAGACAATCAAATATGACATGCTTCCTGATAAAGGAATGCCACACCACCCATATGATATTACCCAAGGGATTAAACTTGAGTATGATCAAGCCTCTGGATCCTGCTGGCCATTTACAGAAAATATAGAGGACAGAAGAAAACTAATCTGCCCCTTGAGTATGCAATCAGCAAAAGCCAGAAAGGGGAAAACTACAGGTCCTAGGACTCATGTTCTTCAACAGATCAACTTTAAGGTAAAGGAATGGATGAAAGAATAACTTATAGAGAAAAAGAAATTAAATTCATAAAAAAATTTAAATGTAAGATAAAAATTATTTAGTGATGCAGACTGGTATAAACTATAAAGAAATGCAATGAGTGATTACAATAAAAATTAGGATGGTGATTACTTCTGAGGGTAAGGAGGCAGTTGTCGTTAGGATGTTTCTAAGCAGGACCACAGTATGACTTTAGTGGACATAAGGTGTTTTTGCCTTCTTAATCTCCTACCTCCATAAAAAACTTTTATAAGTTATAGCTTATGACTGTGTTGGTATAAAAATGATTATATTCATATATTAATACTGTATACTAAAATATTTTCAATTTTTTTCTTAAAAGAAATTAAGGCGTTTTCTGCAAATCAAAACTACAATGAGATATCACCTTACACCAATCAGAATGGCTATAATTACCAAGACAAAATTTAACAAATGTTGGAGACGATGTAGAGAAAAGGGAACCTTTATACACTGCTGGTAGGAATGCAAACTGGTGCAGTCACTATGGAAAACAGTATGGAGATTTCTCAAAAAATTAAAAATAGAAATACCATATGACCCAGCTATCCCACTACTGGGTATTTATCCAAAGAACTTGAAATCAACAATTCAAAGAGACTTATGCACCCCTATGTTCATTGCAGCATTATTCACAACGGCCAGGAGGTGAAACAACGCAAGTGCCCATTAACTGACAAATGGATAGAGAAGATGTGGTATATATGTACAATGGAATACTACTCAGCCATAGAAAAGACAAAATCATCCCATTTGCAACAACATGGATGGACCTTGAGAGTATTATGTTAAGTGAAATAAGCCAGACAGAAACAAACACCGTATGATTTCACTCATATGTGGAAGATAAACAAACACATGGATAAAGAGAACAGAAGAGTGGTTACCAGAGGGGAAAGGGGTTGGGGGGGTCAGTAAAAGGGGTAAAGGAGTACATATATATGGTGGTGGATAAAAACTAGACTACTAGTGGTGAGCACGATGCAGTCTATACAGAAACTGATACATAATAATGTACACCTGAAATTACACTGTGTTATAAACCATTATCACCTCAATAAAATAATTGAAAAAAAAGAAATTAAGACATTTTCATGAGCCCCTAAAATAAATTAAAACATTTTAAAAGAAATTAAAATATTTTCATGTCCCCTAGAAGTATTGCGGGCTCTAGGCACTTTGCCTACTGGGCCTAATGAATATGTCAGCCTTGCTTCTGAGGTGGCTGATGAAGTTCTATTTCTTGAACTAGTTCATAGTTACAGGGGTATCTGCTTTGTTCACTAAGCTGTTTTAAAAGTATATATATACAAAAAGTATATATGTTATAAAAAGTAGAAAGCCTTATACACTAAAAATTATAAAACATTGATGAAGGAAATTAAAGAAGACACAGGTAAATGGAAAGATAGCCCATGTGCATGAATTGGAAGAATTAATATTGTTAAGTTGCCCATACTACCCAAAGTGATGCACAGATTCCTATCAAAACCCTGAGGGCATTCTTTATAGAAACAGAAAAAACAATCTTAAATTCAAATGACTCCAAATAGCCAAAGCAGTCTTGAGCAAGAAGAACGAAACTGGAGGAATCACTCTTCCTAATTTCAAAATACTACAAAACTACAGTAAACAAAACAGTATGGTACTAGCATAAAAACAAACATATAGACTGTCCTAATTTGTTCAGGCTGCTATAACAAAATACCACAGAGCGGATAACTTATAAACACAGAAATTTATTGCTCACAGTCTGGAGGCTGGGAAGTCCAAGATCAAGGTACCAGCATGGTGGTTTTTTGGTGAGACCCCTGTATCTTGTTCACGGCCAATGCCTTCTCACTGTGTCCTCAAATGGCTGCAGGTGATAGGGATCTCTCTGCAGCCTATTTTTTAAGGACTAATCCTTTCATGAGGGCTCCACCATCTTGACTTTAGCACCTTCCAAAGACGCCATCTCCTAATATCATCATCTTCAGGGGTTAAGATTTCAACGTATGAAATGGAGGGGATGGGGGAAGACATAAATAGTCAGACCATAGCATAGACTCACAGAACAGAATGAAGAGCCCAGAAACAAATCCATGCCCCAAGATAAACCCTTGATCTTCAACAGGAGTGCCAAAACACACAATGAAGAAAAGACAGTCTCTTCAATAAATGGTGTTCGGAAAACTAGATATCCACATGCAGAAGAATGAAATTGCATTCTTCTCTCACAGCATATAAAAAAATCAACTCAAAATGGATTAAAAACTTTAGCATAAGACCTGAAACAGTAAAACCACTAGAAAATAACAAAGGGAAAATCTTCTTGAGACTGGCCTGGTCAATGATTTTTTGGATATGACCCCAAAAGCACAAGCAACAAAAGCAAAAATAGACAAGCGGAATTGCATCAAACTAAAAATCTTCTTCACAGCAAAGGAAACAACCAACAGAGTAAAAAGGCAACCTATGGAATGAGAGAAAATATTCGCAAACCATATATCTAATAAGGAGTTAATATCCAAATACATAAGGAATGAAAACAACTCAATAGAAAATAAATATATAACCCAAATTTAAAATAGACAAAAGATCTAAATAAACATTTCTCAAAAGAACATATACAAAAAGCCAACAGATAAATGAAAATGTGCTCAATACACTTAATCATCATAGAAATGCAAATCAAAACCATAATAAGATATCACCTCATACCTGTTAGAATGGCTATTATCAAAAAGAAAAGAGGTAAATGTTGGAGAGGATATGGAGAAAAAAGAATCCTTGTACATTGTTTTTCGGAATGTAAATTGGTACAGTGATTATGGAAAATAGTAAGGAGATTCTTCACAAAATTAAAAATAGAACTCTGTATGATCCAAAAATCCCAATTCTGGGTATATATTCAAAGGAAATTATATCAGTATGTCAAAGAGATATCTGCACACCCATGTTCGTTGTAACATTATTCACAACGGCCAAGATGTGGAAACAATCTAAATGTCCTTCGACAGATGAATGAATAAGGAAGATGTGGTGTATATATATATGGAATGGAATATTATTCCACCTTATAAAAGAAGGAGATCTCATCATTTGCAATAGCGTGGATGAACATGGAGGACATTATGCTAGGTGAAATAAGTCGGACACAGAATGAGAAATATTATATGGTCTCACTTATATATGAAATCTAAAATAGTCAAACTCATAGAAGCACAGAGTAGAATGGTGGTTGCCAAGATTTGGAGGATGGGGGAAATGGGGAGATATTGGTCAAAGGGTACAAAATTTCAGTTATACAAGATGAGTAAGTTCTGGGGAACTGATGTACAGCATGATGACTATATTTAACAACACTATACTGTATGCTTGAAATTTGTTAAGAGAGTACATCTTAAGTGTTCTTACCACACACACAAAAAATTAACTAGGTGAGGTGACAGATATGTTAATTAGCTTGATTGTGATAATTATTTCAAAATGTATATGTATATCAAAACATCAAGTAATACACCTTAAACATACACAATTTTAATTTGCCAATTATACTTCAATAAAGCTGAAAAGGAAAAAAGTGAAATAAAATTACAGAGCCATAATTAGACTGACAGATGTCCTTTCAGTGGAAACCAGAAGGCAATGGAATAGCATTATCAAACTTCTGGAAGGAAATAAATTGAGAATCCTACACACAGGAAATATGTCCTTCAAAAAAGAAAGTAAAATATATTTTCATGAAAATTAATATGTGTCAACAGAAAGAAGATCAGTGGCTGGGGGTGGTGAGGGGAGAAGGAAGGATTAGTAAGGAGCAGGAGGAAATTTGGGAATCAATAGATGTGTCCACTATTTTTATTGTGATAGTTTCACAGCTATACACGTATGACAAAACTTACCATGTTGCATACTTAAAATATTTGCTGTTTTTTGTATGTCAGCTGTACCTCAATAAAGCTAGGGGGTTTTAAGTAAATAAATAATAAAGACATTCGCAGACAAACAAAACTGAGAGAATTTGTCACCAGCAGATTCACCCTAAATTAAATTCACTATGTTTTTTCCAGATTTTTATGTCAATGTGTTGAAGAGGGGAAATGCTTTGTTAAATTAAAACCTAATAGGTAAAACTCATCTTGGCATCACTCTTTTTAGTAAGTTAGTAACTGTATGAACATTCTTGCATGTATTAAAACTTTAGTCTCCTACACATCAACTTTTTGGTGATTATGTCGCACGATTGTCCTATACCTTTTAAAATTATTGCTTACAAAGTGCAAAATAATTCATACTTTGTGAAAATCCATGAATCCCATCATGTTCTTTCTCCTACAAATAAGATACCAGGGTTTCATTTAGGGGGGCAGGAAGTTGAGTTAGTCCTTTTTTGGAAGGGGAAAGGGAAGGTTACGCAGTTTGCATTGCTGTGCTTTGATTCACAATCCTGGGACCTTTGGTTCAGAGCTACAATAACATGCATACGTTCGAATAATCATCCTTCTTTGACTATCTTTAGGGCTGGAATTGTAATTTTACTTGCCAATGATCTACACAGTAACCATATCAAAAATCATACAGAGCATTGTTATGTTTTCACAATTTAAGTACTAAAAATATTTATATGCTCTGTTTGTACTTCTTCATGGTTTTCACCATACTCTATTGGATTATACTTGGGATTCTATGTACGAGAGATCGCAACCTTGGAAACCCCAGAAAAGGAAATGAGGGGACAAGAAGAAGGAAAAGACGAGAGAGAGAGGCGAGAGAGAGAGATTATGATTTATTAAAATGCACATAAACTCATGAGAAAGACTGTTATTTTGTTAATGTGATGTATCACGTTGACTGCTTTGTGCATGTTGAACCATCCCTGCATCCCTGGAATAAGACCCACTTCATCGTGGTATATGATCCTCATAATGTATTGTTGTTTCGATTTGCTAATATTTTGTTGAGGATTTTTGCATTTATGTTCATCAGCAATATTGGCCTGTCATTTTCCTGTGTGTTGTCCTTGTCTGGTTTTGGTATCAGGGTAATGTTGGCCTTGTAAAATGACTTAGGCAGCATCCTGCCCTGTGGAATAGTTTGAGAAGGATAAGTATTAAATCTTGTTTGAATGTTTGGTAGAATTCACTGGGGAAACCATCTGGTCCTGGATTTTTGTTTTTAGGGAGATTTTTGATTGCTATTTCAATCTCTTTACTTGGGATTGGTCTATTCAAAGCCTCTATTTCTTCTTGATTCAGTTTGGGGAGGCTATATGATTCTAAGAATTTATCCGTTTCTTGTAGGTTATCCAATTTGTTGGCATATAGTTTGTCATAGTATTCTCTTATAATCCTTTGTATTTCTGTGGTATCTATTGTAATTTCTCCTCTTTCATTTCTGCTTTTGTTTACTTGAGCTTTCTCTATTTTTTACTTAGTGAGTCTAGCTAAAGGTTTGTCAAATTTGTTTATCTTTTCAAAGAACCAGCTCTTGGTTTCATTGATCATTGCTATTGTCTTTTTATTCTCCATTTCATTTACTTCTACTCTGATTTTTTAAATTTCTTTCCTTCTGACTTTGAAGCTTCATTTGTTTTTCTTTTTCTAGTTCTTGCAGGTGTAGTGTTAGATTGCTTATTTCAGATTTTGTCTTGTTTCCTCTTAGTACTGCTTTTGAAGAACCCCATAGGTTTTGGTATGTTGTGTTTTCATTTCCATTTGTCTCCAAATATTTTTTAATTTCTCCTTTGATTTCTTCATTGATCCAATAGCTGTTCAGTAGCATTTTTCTTAGTCTCAAAATGTTTGTGACTTTTCCAGCTTTCTTCTTGGAGTTGATTCCTAGTTTCATACCATTGTGGTCAGAAAAGACGCTTGATATGATCTCAATCTTCTTAAATTTATTGAGACTTGCTTTGTTTCCTAACATATGATCTCTCTTTGAGAATGTTCCATGTGCACTTGAGAAGAATGTGTATTCTGCTGCTTTTGGATGGAATGTTCTACAAATATCTATTAATTCCATCTGGTCTAGTGTTTCATTTAAGACTAATGTTTCCTTGTTGACTCTGTGTGTGAATGACCTATCTAGTGATGTTAGTGGGTTATTCAAGTCCCCTACTATTATTGTGTTACTGTCAATTTCTCCTTTAGATCTGTTAATAGTTGCTTTATATACTTTGGTGCTCCTATGTTAAGTGCGTATATATTAATAAATGTTATGTCTTCTTTGTGGAATGTCCCCTTTATCATTATGTAATGCCCATCTTTGTCTCTTGTCATCTTTTTTGGCTACAGTCTATTTTGTCTGATATAATTATAGCTACACCCTCTTTCTTTTGGTTGCCATTTGTTTGGAGTATCATCTTCCATCCTTTCAATCTGAGCCTATGTTTTTCTCTGAGCTGACATGGTCTCTGGAGGCAGCATATTGTTGGGCCTTGTTTTGTTTTGTTTTTGTGAGGAAGATTGGCCCTGAGCTAACATCTGTTGCCAATCTTCCTCTTTTTGCTTGAGGAAGATAGTCATTGAGCTAAAATCTGTGCCAATCTTCTTCTATTTTATGTGGGATGCCACTACAGTGGCTTGACAAGAGGTGCTAGGTCCACACCCAGGATCTGAACTTGTGAACCCTGGGCTGCCAAAGTAGAGCACATGAACTTAACCACTACACCACCAGGTTGGCCTCAGGTCTTGTTTTTTAATCTATCCAGCCACTCTGTGTCTTTTGTTTATTTTATTCATTCTATTTACATTTAGAGTGATTACTGATATATGAGGGCTTAATACTGCTATTTTATCTTTTGTTTTCTGATTATTCTATATTTCTATTGTTTCTTTTTCCTTGTGTTTCTGTCTGCCGTTTCATTTTGGTGGTTTTCTGTGATGTGTTTTTCAGTTTCCTCTTTTTTTTATGTTTTGTGACTGCTCTGAGTTTTTGTTTTGTGGTTACCATGAGGTTTGTATGAAAGATCTTGTAAATAAGATAGTCATTTTTCTGCTGATTGTATCTAATTTTTATTTACCTATACAGGTTCTGTCCTTTTCCTCTTCTCCTTCTATTTTTTTGTCCTCACAAATTATCCCTTTTTGTATTGTGAGTTTGTCACCAAATTGAAGTGGTTATACTTATTTTTAATGCTTTCTTTCTCTTTACCCTTTGTGTTATATTATGTGTTTACTAATCTATTGTGATATAGAGTTGCAATTTTCTGATTCTATCTGTCTATTTATCATCTTGCTCAAAGCTTCATATATCTTTACTTTTTTGTTTCAGTAGGGGAGTCCCTTTCAGCATTTCTTGATTTCTGATGGCAATAAACTCCCTCAGCTTTTGTTTGTCTTGGAAAGCTTTTATTTCTCCTTCATATCTGAAGGATAACTTTGCTGGATAGAGTATTCTTGGCTTACAGTTTTTATCTTTCAGTATTTTGAATACATCATTCCACTCTCTCCTACCCTGTAGGGTTTCTGCTGAGAAATCCACTAATAGCCTAATGGGAGTCCCTTTGTAAGTTATTTTCCTCTCTCTGGCCACCCTTAATATTCTTTCTTGGTCATTGACTTTTGACAATTTTAATATAATGTGCCTTAGAGAAGGTCTTTTTGCATTGAAATAATTAGGTGTTCTATTAGCTTAATGGACTTGTATATCCAGTTCTTTCCTCAGGTTTGGGAAGTTCTTAGTTATTATTTCTTTGAATCTGCTCTCTATTCCTTTCTCTCTCCTCCTTCTGGGATACCCATTATCCTTATGTTGCTTTTCCTAACTGAGTTGGATATTTCTCATAGAATTTCTTCATTTTTTTTAACCTTAGTTCTCTCTTCTCTTCCACCTGAATCATTTCTAGATTTCTACCTTCGAACTCACTAATTTTCTCTTCCATATCGTCTGCTCTATTTCCAGTGCTTTCTACTTTATTCTTCATCTCATTTATTGTTTTCTTCAGTTCCAGAATTTCTATTTGGTTGTTTGTTGAGTTTCAATCTCTTTGGTGAAATATTCCTTCTGTTCATTAGTTTTATTCCTGAGCTCATTGAACTGTCTTTCTGAGTTTTCTCGTAACTTGTTGAGTTTCTTCATTACAGCTACTTTTGAATTCTCTATCAGTTCAATTGCAATCTTCTATGACTTCAATTGTGGTTTCTGGAGAGTTCTCATTTTCTTTTTGTGCTACTGCGTTACTGTAGTTCTTCATGGTGTTTAATGAATTGTTCCTCTACCAATGCATTTGTGGTAGCAAATGTCTTTCTTATTTGGGTAAGTCTTTGTTTACTTTGATTCTGAGCTGCTTCTGATTGTTTGACAGCCTGCACTTTCCACCCTCCACTGCCTTTGCCAGAGATGTTGCCAGTGCCCTCCTTGTGCTGCTTGTGCCTCCAAGATTGCTGGTGTCTTGGTGCTTAAAATGTCGCTGCAGTAACAGGTGTCACAATGGGGTCACCGGGCTGCAAGCACCTCTGCTGTTTCTGGGGTCACCTGGGTTGTGTGTTCCCTCACTGCAGTAGAGGGAGGGGGTTTTCGGGGTGGGAGCTGAGGTCATGGGTACCTCTGCCACATCTGGGTTTGTTGGGGCTGCAGGTGCCATTGCTACAGTTAGGGAGCCAAAGTTGTGGGTGCCTCTGCAGCTGGGGGAGACTGGGGTCGTGTGCTTCATGGTCACTGTTACCTGGCCCTCCATGGGCTCTCCATGGGCTTAGGAGCTGCTGTCACATGCACTGCCTGTACTGCTGCTCCCAGGTTATCTTGGAATGCTGGCAATGCTAGGGCATTATGCCAGTGGTGCCGGGTTCATGGGTGTTACTGCTGCTGCCAGGTGCCCAGGGTCTTGTATGCAGCTCCCACTGTTGGCAGAGCCCATGTCAGGGGTGCCACGACTGGGGGCTGGGTCACAGGCATGCTGTGGCCCCTAATTCTCAGGTCACATGTGCCATCTGCCACTGCTGGGGAAGGGGGATGGGCTGAGCTGTGAGTGTTGCTGTAGCTCCTGCAGCCTCTGGTCTCTGGCACTGGTGTGCTTTTTGGAATCTTGGGTCATGGGTGCCACTGCTGCTGCCAGGGTATTGCATCTTGGATGCAGTTCCAGTTGCTAGAAGGGCCAGTGTTGGAGGCACTGCTGCCAGGGGAGGTGGCTGTGTTACAGGTATTATCTCAGTTCCCAGAGTCTCTAGTCACAGGCCTATAGTGATTCCTGGAACCTCTGGGAGTGTGGGCTGCCTAGATTCCTGGGGCTTCTGTTCATGGGTATTACCTCCATTCCTGGAGCCTCTGGTCGCAGGCACAGCCACAGATCCTAGAGCCTCTTATCTTGGGAGCTGCCTCCAGGAGATCCAATCCACCCACCTTCAGATGTATAGATGTATGGATCTCTCAGCCTTTCTAGTGTCCTGTGCATAGTCCTCTTTTGGTCTATGGATCTCCTACTGGTTGTAACTTAGAGGGGAGAGACAAAGAGAACAACTCACTCTGCTATGATGCTGATGTCACCTCCCAAGACTGTTATTTTAACAGTTGTCACCAGAATGCTTTTTAGGAAGAAAAGTTGACTTTATATAGGAAATACTGTGAAAGCCTATTAACATATGAAAAGCAAAATTCTGAGATTAAGGATCGGCTAAGGACAGTGAAGCAATCCTCTGCAGGAGGGAACAGGCCCATTTGGGAGGGCTGTAGAAAAGAGAGGAGAGGCAAGCAAAGGAGAAAGGGAGAAATTAGGAAAGGCTGGGCAAACCAGCTGGAGCTTACACAGGAAGCTGACTAGCGAGGATAGCTAAAGGCCTTTAAAGAACAGGATACTTAATATCCAGTTTTATGCTGTATATGCCTCTGAGCTATAAAACCCCTCCATCATTCTAAAACCTTTAGCAAATTCTGCTATAAACACAAACTCCCTGTGAGAGTTATTTGAAGAGAAATTCAGGAAAAGGGGCCAGGTTCCACATTTGCAATTAGTAGAAAAAAGCTGTAGAAGATGGAATGTTATGAAATTGAAAGTTTAGAGATAACAGCAACTTAGTCAAAAGTGAGTGTGGAAATGTAAACTTATAGAAATTTGCTGAAATTGTGACTAAGTGCTGAGCTTCTCAAAGAATATTGGGAAGTCTATATTTTATTTAAATCTTATAGATGAGGTGATTATAGTTAACATCTGGATCACATGTCTTTGTGTGTGCATATATATGTGTGTGTTATATATACTTGTATATATATATATATATATATATATATATACACATTACATCTCTTACCACCAAAAGCACTGGAAAGAATATTTGAGAAACAGAGTCTTAATTGAAGACAACAAAGCTATCCTAATGTAGACATGAGTACTCTCATGAAGCAAATCAATATCCAGAAACCTTTAATAAACATTTTCCAGCTATCAACATTAGCTACTTGATTCAGCTTTGACTCCAAGCCCTAACACTATGCTTAGCACATAGCAGGTGCCCAAGAAACCATTGTTGAACTAAATAAATCTTTAGACTATGAGCTTGTTCTTTTTTTTTTTTTTTTTAAAGATTTTATTTTTTCCTTTTTCTCCCCAAAGCCCCCCGGTACATAGTTGTGTATTCTTCGTTATGGGTTCTTCTAGTTGTGGCATGTGGGACGCTGCCTCAGCGTGGTCTGATGAGCAGTGCCATGTCCGCGCCCAGGATCCAAACTAACGAAACACTGGGCCGCCTGCAGCGGAGCGCGCGAACTTAACCACTCAGCCACGGGGCCAGCCCCGAGCTTGTTCTTTTTAAGGTCTTTTCTTTAATATGGAATATTACATTATGCAGAGTGTTCATTAGACAGTTGGTATTCATGCAAGCAGGCACAGCTAAGGATTTTCAAACTTCTTAGGGCATAAAAATACCATTTTAGAAATTGCTTGTTCCGGGAATAATATTTTTTTTAAAGAATTGTCATTGAAAGCTTGAAAAAAAAAGATCTAGTATAGTATCTGAAGAAATGTACTCACTGAAGTAGAGTTTGAGGCTCACACCTGTGCATAGTGAGTAGAATTCTAGAACTGGTGGATACACCTTCTCCCACTAAATTAGCATATTGAGTGTAAATCGTATAGATGAGATGATTGAAAAGGGAAGGAGGTTGAGTGGGTCACTGTATAACTGATATAAGAACAACAAAAAATACTGAAGAAAATTTTAGAAAAGAAAAAATAACTTAGAAAAAGGTTATTTCAGCTACTGCTAGAACAACAACATTTGCAGATAAAGCTGTGTTCTGCTCTCAATACCTGTTCATTGAGACACTTCTATTATGAAAGAGACAAATGAAACATATACAAACTAATCAAAAGTTTATTTCAAAAAGCAATTTCCTTATGTAGCAGGAGAAAAAAATATATAACCTCACAGCTGTATAAAAAGGAAAGATTGCTAGTTAGTTTTAAGGACTTTGTTCAACTGAGCTACTCTGTAGAAAAGAGAGAATTTATGTCAGGGAGTGGAGAGAAAAGACCAGTATTCCAGGAAGGAGGACATGAGAGAGAGAGATGGAAGGAAGAGGGTGGGATGGAGGGAGAAAGGGGCAAATGGTAGGAGGCCATGCACTCTGCAGTGACTCCCCATCTCGTAACATCTCCTCAAATATTTAGTTAATGATGATAAAATTTATTAGATCTCTGTTGAATGTCACCTTATGGGGTAGAGGGGCAGTCACTGAAATAGGGTGGACTTTGCGTTTGGAATACGAAAGTATTATTTTCAAAAAGTTTTTTAAAATTCTCATAAAACATGTGAGTGACTTATTCGACTTACTCATGAGGGAACCAGCAGGATGGAAAGCTGGTTCCAGGAGCGCTGGGGGAATCGATTATCTATACCAATGTGAAAGAGAATGTTAGAATAAGATTGCCAGGTTAGATACAAAACTAGTTAGTATCTTACCGGGTAATAAAAGGATAACCTTAGGATACAAATCATTTGCATTTCAACTAGAAAAAAAATCAGGAGCTACCATTAATTTTACAGTTGGGGCTCTGAATCATAGCACATAGTAAGTCGCAACAGGTATATTCTCCTTTTAGGGGATGACAAAACGATGGCCTGCAGGCTAGCTGCTTGGTTTTATACATAAAGCTTTTTTAGAACACAGCCACACCCATTTGTTTAAACATTGTCTGTGGCAACTTTCAAGTTACAACAGCAGAGTTGAGTAGTTGTGACAGAGATTGAAAGGCATGTAAGTCTAAAAATCTTTACTATGTGACCCTTTAAGGAAAAGTTTGCCCTGCCCTAAATGATTAAATAAATTATGGAGATAGCCTACAAAAATTACTCCAATAGGACATTGAAAAGACCTACCCACCCACTCTTTACCTTGTTTGAAATCTGAAGAATTTTTCTTAACAGGAAAATTCTAGTGGGGTAAATCATAACTTTTTGAATCAAGATCCAGACTGCTAAGAGTACAAAACCTAGAAATTAGCAGAAATCAGGGAAGAGCTTTGAACTTTCATAGACAATGGAATTGACTGGGGCCATAATCCAATCATACTTGCAAGTGGCGGGATCGCTACAGATGGCATCCAGGTAATATAGTAACTATATGGTAAAGTCAGTATAGATTCTGTTGAACCTCTTACACTTTCTCCTCCTCTTTATAAAACACAATGATAATTGTTCATAGTAATAATCCTGGGATACAGCACAACCCTGAAGTCTGACAGTGTTTTAAGAAAGTAATCTAATCTTGTTCAGTATAGTTTTGGTGATAATGACTGTTCTCTTGGTCTGAATCTACAGTCCAGAGAAGATGCAATGCTCATCCTGTGCAGTGGTTGTCAGATTTCACTCCATAAGGGCAGGTAGAAGCGGGATAGAGGAGTCAGCAACCAATATTCCCAACCTTCCTCTCTAATTTTAATCGCTGCAGCTGCCTTTTACCAATTAAAAAAATCAAGTGTCCGCTTTGAATTAAGGCCTATGTGAGGAGGAAAAGAAAATTTTTAACTGCCCAAAGATATTGTCCAGTTGTGAAGAATATTCAACAGGGAGAGAAAACATAGAAATGAAACAGAGGATATCACCGTGGATCTTACAGCCACTAAAAATCTTCCATTAAAAGCACTTTAAAAACATTAAAAGTACTCTGAACAAGTTTATTCTCAGAAATTTGACAAATTGGAAGAAATGGACTAATTCTTCAAAAACTGCAAACTACCAACAGTCAGCCAGTATGAAATAGGCAACCAAAATAGTCCTATAATCACTAAAAAGAACAGGATTCAAAATTTTAAAACTCCTGAAAACTAAATCTCCAGGTCACAATGGTTTCTCTTAGAATTTTGTCAAACATTTAAAGAATTAACACCATCTCTTCCAGAAAATTGAAGGAGAGAGAACACTTTCCAACTCATTTTATGCGGCCAGTATTACCCTGATGCCAAAACCAGACAAAAATAGTACAAAAAAAGAAAACTATGAACTAAATATCTCTCATGAACTTGGACACAAAAATCCTAGCAAAATATAAGTAAATTAAATCCAACACTATATGAAAAGAATAACACACTATGACCAAGTAGGATTTATTCCAGGTATGTGGGCTAGCTCAACATCCAAAAGTCAATCAGTATAATCCACCATATGCACAGACTAGAGAGGAAAACTCTTATGACCATATCCATTGACAGAGAAAAAGCATGTAGCAAAATTCCACACTCATTCATGATTTTTTAAAAAAAAAAATGGCACACTAAGAATGGAGAGAAACTTTTCTAGTCCACTTAGATTGAATCATTGTCTTGCCTCCAGCATAAGCCATGCCTGGTGCTAGGCTTCAAGAGCCAATTTTCACCCTGCGACTATTGTTCACAAAGGGCATCTCCTAAAAGCCCACAGCTGACATCATACTTAATAGTGAAAAACTAAATTCTTTCCCTCTAAGACTGGGACTAGGACAAGGATGTCCCCTCTCACCAAAATACTCAATTCAAAATATTCATATTCAAGATAGTGCTGGATGTTCTAGTCACTGCAATAAGACGAGAAAAAGAAATAAAAGGCAAGGAAAGATTGGAAAGGAAGAAATAAAACTCTATTTACAAATGACATAACTGTCTATTAGAAAAATCTCAGAAAACCTACAAAAATAACTCCTAGAACTAATAAGTGAGCTCAGTAAGGTCACAGGACATAGGATCAATGCATAGAAATTAATTGCATTTGTATATACTGACAATGAATACATGGAAACTGAAATCCAAAACTCAATACCATTTATAATTACTCCCAAGAAAATGAAATACTTAGGTATAAATTTAACAGAATATGACAGGATCTGTATGACGAAAATCATAAAATGCTGATGAAAGAAATAAAAGACCTAAATACTTGGGAAAATGAATTGTGTTCATGGATTAGAAGACTCAACATACTAAAGATGTCAATTCTCTTTACTAAAGATGTCAATTCTCTTTAAATTGATCTATAGATATAAGGCAATTCCTACAAAAATCTCAGCAAAATATTTTGTAGACATCAACAAGCTTATGCTAAAATTTACACAGAAAGAGAAAGGTTCCAGAATAGCCAAAACAATTTTGAAAAAAAGAATGAAGTGAGATGACTCATTTTCCCAATATTAAGGCTTACTTATTGCTATAATAAAGACCATAGAGTACTGTTGGAGGGCTAGACACATAGAGAATTGGAACAGAATCATGAACCCAGAAATAGACCCACACAAATATGCCCAATTATTTTTTTTGACAAAGGAGCTACGGCAATCTCAACCTAACCCTCACACCTTCTACAAAACTTAACTCAATAGACTGCAAAACATAAAACTATAAAACTTACAGGAAAAAAAAACACAGAAAATCTTCGGGAGCTAGCACAAGCCAAAGAGTTCTTAGACTTGACGTGAAAATCATGATCCATTAAAGGAAACAATTCGTGAATTTGACCTCATCAAAATTTTAAACTTTTGCTTTGCTAAAATCTATGTGAAGAGCATGAAAAAACCAAGCTACAGACTAGGAGAAAATGTTTGCAAACCACATAGCTGACAAAGGACTGGTATCTAAAACATAGTAAAGAACTCACCGAATTGAACAGTAAAAAATTCAAATAATCCGTCTAGAAAATGGGCAAAAGACATGAAGATACATTTCAACGAAGAGAATGTACAGATGGCAGACAAGCGCATGAAAAGATGTTTAACATCATTGGTAATCAGGGAAACGCAAATTAAAACCACAATGAGATATCACTGCACATCTATCAGAATGGCTAAAACTAAAAATAGTGATAAGACCAAATGCTGGCATGGATGCAGAGAAACTGGATCTCTCATACGTTACTGGAGGGAATGTAAAATGGTAGGGCCACTTTGGAAGACAGTTTGACAATTTCTCAAAAAAACTAAACATGCAATTACCATACAGTCCAGCAATTACACCCACTGGCATTTATCCCAAAGAAAAGAAAACATATTTACACAAAATCCTATACACAAATGTTCATAGCAGCTTTAGTTGTAATAGTCAAAAAACTGGAAACCACCCAGATGTCCTTCCACAGGTGAGTGGTTAAACGAACTGAGGTACATACATACCATGGAATATACACCCAGCGACAAAAAGGAACAGACGATTGATACACACAACAACTTGGACGAATCTCCAGGGAAATGTGCTGAGGGAAAAAAGCCAAATGCTGCATACTGTATTATTCCACTCTTATAACATCTATGAAATAACGTAATTTTAAAATGAAGAACAGATTAGTGGCTGCCAAGGATTAAGGATGAGGGGTTGGCTATAAAGGAACAGCAGAAGGGACCCTTGGGTGATGGCAAAGTTAAGTACCTGATTATGGTGGTAGCTACATGAAGCTATGCCTGTGATGACATTGCATAGAGTTACACACGCACACAAACACACAAATGAGCACATGTGTAACCGGTGAAATCCAATAAGTTCTGTGGAATGCACCAAGGTCAAGCTCCTAGTTTTGATGTTGTACTGTATTGTCTTCTGTAAGATGTTACCATGGGTGATGCTTGATGAAGGGGGCACAGGACCTCCTCACACATTTCTTTGCAGCTTCCTATGGATATACAATGATTTCAGAATGAAAAGTTAAAAAAAACCTACCCAAAGATGCTGCTCAGTTGTCTAGAATATAGCAATACAGCAAATATTCAAGATGTATCAGGTGTGGAAAAACAGAAACTTAATGTGACACATCTTATTAGACAGCTATGTTTGCTACTTATCACTTAAACTTACTGTTTTCCTTAGAGTTTATTTAACTCTAGCATCAAATTAAAAAATCTAAATGCGTGATAGAGGCATTTTACACGATAAATTTGTCATCTGTCTTTAGCCACTATCCACACTGAAAGCAAGCAGAATGTAGTGTTATAAGCAAGCCTCTGGACCTGTACAATCAGGGCCCAAATCTGGACCACACCACTTACTACCTGTGTGGTATAGAGAAAGTCATTCCGCTTCACTTCTGCCTCGATTCCGGATCTGTAAAACTGGTGTAATAGTGGTATCTACCTCAAAATGTGGTATGATGAAACGAGTAAATGCAAAGAAAAAGCTTTGAGCAGTGCCTGGCACAATGCAAGTATTCAAGAGAAGTTAACTCTATTATTTATGTCCTTATGAATGTTGCCATAATGAGAATTTGCTTTCTCTCTCAATATCCTTTATCAGATGGCAAGTGCAAAATAATGGGCCACCAGAATTTCGAAGCCCATGGATAAAATCTCTCATACGATTTTCACCATGAACATCCCTCACCCTCCGTATACTATTTCTCTACATGGTTCTACTGAGAAACATAAAATGTCTCCTGGTAAATAATCACTGTCAAGATTCCCAGCTGAACCAGAAGTGGGAAACACCAGAAAAATCTTAATGAAGAAAATCACCTGTGAAATTGGTCTGATTTCTGCTTCAAAAGGTTTTGGATGAGGTACCAGATTTCCGGACACTTATTGGATCTAAATCTCAGCTCTTCAGATTTTTATTTTTTAAAAATGACTGATTTTTATAAAAGGGTGGTTGCAACCTGGGTGGATATTTCCCTTCTGAAAAGAAGTTTCAGCACCTTCCTCTCCCACCTGATGTCACTTGATTCAAGCACTAGCCACTGTGTTTGCTTAGTCAAAGCGATCAGGTGAGCATGCAAATGTAATTCCTTTGGGGGTGGAAGGAGGGTGGGATCAAAGAGCACCACAGGGTAAAACAGGTTAGCATTATAGAGGAAAAGTCTATATCTCTTCCCCTTTCCTTAATCCACTTATAAATTCATTCACAAATCTTTTAAAAGTTCCTCTATATGTCAGACACTCTCCTGGGTGCTGAGAATACAACAGGAGAGTCAGGAAAATGATAAGGTCCCCGTGCTCGCAGAGCTCACAGCCTAGTGGGGAAGGCAGACAACACAAAATTGCACCGTGTGTGAGACCCTCCACAAGGGGAGCTGGAGGATGATAAAGAAGCACTGAGAAGATCCTCACCTTGGCCTGTGGGATCAGAGGACCCCGCTTTCTGAAAGCAGGGATAGCTATGCTGAAACCAGGTACAAGTTAGGGGGTTAACCGCAAGACATCCAGTTGTAGTATTTTTTAACTAGAGAGACTCCCACTTTTTAAAAATAAAAACATGCTGAAACATTCATAGGAAGGAGCCAGTGGAGAGAGACAGGTTACAAACTCATGAGTGAAAGGGGAAAACCAACAGACTAAGTTCCCCAAAGCAGAGGTAGGGGTAAGATGCAGAGAACACGGAGAGATCGGCCTCAGGAGAGAGAGGTAGGAGGTCTCAGAGGGCCTGGGTGAGGGTAGGGAGAGCACGGCCTGGAGGAACAAACAAGGATTTCCCAGCGGCAGACAACACAGCTGGGGTTGGAGACCAGGCATCACTGAGATGAGCCGGCCTCTCCTTTTCTGTGCCCCACGAAAAGCAAGGGGAAGTTGGGTGCTGTTTGCACCTGTAACAGGTTGTTCTTAAAAACACTTCAGGAAGCCTATTTGAAAAGGCTACATACTGTATGATTCCAATTATATGAGTTCTGGAAAAAACAAAACTATGGAGACAGGAAAAAGATCAGTGGTGGCCAGGGGTTGGGGGGAAAGGATGACTAGGTGGAGAACAGAGGATTTTTAGGGCAGTGAAACTCCTCTGTGTGATACCATAACGATGGGAAACATGTCATTATACATTTGACTGGACTCGGAACGTACAACAGCGAGAATGAGCCAGAAGGTAAACCATGGACTTTGGGTGATTACAATGTGTCAATGCAGGTTCTCTGATTGTAAACAATGTACCTCTCTGGCAGGGGATGTTGTTAATGGGGGAGGCTGTACATGTGTGGGGGCAGAAGGTATGTGGGAAATCTCTGCGCCCTCCTCTTAATCTTGCAGTGAACATAAAACTGCTCTAAAAAAATTAAGCATTTTTAAAAAACAGAAACAAAAATACTTTCAGGGCTTCTGTTCCATTGCGTACATAATGAGGAATTCAGAAAAAAAACCTCCATACATCCTGTCACTTCTTTTAAAGAAAGAAATCACTAATAAATCATCTGACCTAAATATCATTAAACAGAACTATAACATGTGATACCTAGAAGGCATCTCACTTCCTGGTTGCGATCCAGAGAGAGGCTCCCTCTGCCTGGGGCCACACAACCCTGGGCAGAGCGTGAACACACATGCTGTCTCCTGACTTCCAGTCTGGGATGCTCTCTATTACACTGTACTTTTTCTTTTCTCCATTAGCTACTTCAAGAAATCATCTCCCTTCCATGCTTCTGTTCGGCTACACAACACCAAAGCAACCTTAGAGAGGTTCCAGTTTAGTCAATCCGCCAGTTGCCCAGCCCAAGGAATGTGCTGAATCAGTGGTTGGTTTTGGTACCAGGCAGACCCAGCCCAAGTGCCAGCCACCAGTGACTCCTACACAGTCCCTAAAAATTAAAGCAGAGATATCATTTGTCTCCCCAAATCCAATTTTGGGATCACTAGATAAAGAAGGAGAGAGAAGAAGGAAGTGAGCTCTCAAGTGAGATCAAGCAAGAAGTCTGGAAAGTGAAAGGGTGGAAGGTTACTCCCAGATCCAGGGGGGCTTCCTTCCCAAGCCTGGAGAGGCAAGAGCTCGTCATGGAGATGCCCATGATCTAAGTCACTGAAGCCAGCTCATGCCTCTTCCTCTTTATTTCAGATTTTCCGGGACAGATCAATAGGAGGACAAGAGGTGTTCCTCCATCTTAGGCCCTACAGACAAGGCATATTGCATGAAAGCTTCTATTTCCTATCTAATTTCTAGGCAAAGGGTTAGTGCTAGAGAAAAAAGAAGGAAAGAAAAAATATGGGGTACAAGATTTAGCCCTAGCCCTTCACACATACTTCCATTCCCCATCACATCAGCTGCCCTACTTTAGACCCCCTACTCCGATGCTTCCCTGTGATACTCTCATCTTCTCCGTCCTCTCCCAAAGCACGTCCAAATCAAAGCTCTCCCTCTCTCCAGGTGTGACATCCAAGCCAAGAATTTGGTGAAAGCAATATGATCAATTATTTCACACCATGTAAATGGCACACTCTCTCATGTGCACTGTTGTCTTATTTGGGACGTAGTTTTGCATAATAGCGCTGTGTGCAATTTTGGAGTTAGACAGGTCTGGGTCCAAGTTCTGGCCCTATCATCTGCTAGCTTTGTGACCATGGTCAAGTCACTCAACTTCCTCACTGGTAAAAGGGAGATGTAAGGATATGTGCCTCACATGGGTATTAGGAGAATTAAGTGAGCTAATATGTATAAGTGCTTAGAAGAGTGCCTGGCACAGGAGAAGTGCCCAGTAAGTGGTAACTCCTGTTATTTCTGACTCTTACTACATACCTATGATGCAAACAGGGTTTTAAGTTACCATTTTAAATCTCAGTCATGTGACTTGCCCAAGATCACAAAGGAGAACTTGTATCCTATTATTCCTACCAAAACCCTCTGACTATATCCCTTTAATCCCCCTCCAACACTTAAAATAATAATAAAGAGAGTAATAGTAATGATAGCTAACATTATGCTGTATGATGAAATTGAGACACAGAGGTAAGTGATTTGGCCAAAGTCACCCAGCTAATAAGCAGTGTAGTCAAGAACCAAGCCCAGGGGCCAGCCCCGTGGCCGAGTGGTTAAGTTTGCACGCTCCATTATGGCGGCCCTGTGTTTGGGCAGTTCAGATCCTGGGCGCGGACATGGCACCACTCATCAGGCCACGTTGAGGTGGCCTCCCACGTACTACAACTAGAAGAACCCACAACTAAAATATACAACTATATACTGGGGGGATTTGGGGAGAAAAAGCAGAAAGAAAAAAAAAGATTGGCAACAGTTGCTAGCTCAGGTGCCAATCTTTAAAAAAAAAAATAACCAAGCCTCTTTAATCTGGGACTGGAGTCTAGGCTCTTCATTATCACATTATAATACAGTACTATTTCATTCATTCATTCCATACAGATTTCTTAGAACAGTTATTTTCCAGACACTGTGCTAGGTTTAGAAACATCAGAATGTATAAGAGTCTTTGACATCCAGTAGCCTGCAATCTAGTAAAGACAACTTACCATGCAATCTGACTAATGTTGTTTTAGTGGCATGAATAAGGTGCTTCAGAATCATAACTAATGGTGTCTGCCCCACTCAAGGAAAGCTTCACGCAGGAGGTGCCCTTTGAGGGAAGTCTTGCCTCAAGGTGAAGAAGGAGCAGGCAGGACATTCCAGGCAAAAGAAAGGCCATTTGTAAAGGCTTGGGATTCAAATGTGCAGACCGACTGGAGGCAGTGAGAATTTCAGAGCCGACAGATTACAAAGTGCATGAAGGAGAGTAATAGGAGAGAAAGCTGGAAATATGGGCAGAAATGGTGTTGGAGAGGTCCCAATATACTAAACCAAGAAGTCCGAATCTTATCCTTGGAACAGGAGAGGGGAAACAGATTTTTAAACAGCTGCGTGGAGTCTTGTGATTCAATCATTTTTAAGACACTAATCCTGGAAGATGATAGACTAGGCTACGGACACGTGATTGGTGGGACGTCCAATTAACAAATGGTTGAAATGGTCTAAAGGATACCTTTCCAAAAGTGGTTATCATTAAAACGACCTGAGCAGTGTTTTTAAATATGCAGTCTTAAGACCGACTCAAGATCAAATGGGTCAAAATCAAAAAGGGTGGATTTGGGGAATCTGTGTATGTGTCTGTGTATACAGATGTGGTGTGGTGTGTGGGGGGGGGGTGTGTGTGTGTGGTGTGGGGAGCAGGGGAGGGTGTTACTCTCCAGCTAATTCTCAAGACAAGCCTAATTTGGGAACCACTGATCTTCAAAGAGACCCAGAAAGAGTCCAATCAAAATTGTAGCAGGGAGGACAAAAAGAGGCTGGGTAAAGACAATTCTAAAGTAGAATTGTCAGGATTTTGTAGGAGTATAGTTGATGCAGGATCCTCCTGTGTGAGTCCCAGGAGATATAGGGGAGCTGCCTCTGGGGACCCGAAGTAAGACCAGAAGGGCCAGGCAATCAACATGACATCTGTAAATTGTCACCTGACCTCTAAAGGCTCCTAGTAAAGATCTACATTCATTTATTAGAAACAGCATTGCCATGCCCCAGCTAACACTGATTCCTTCACGCTTCCATGCTTTCTCCTGCTTCTCCGCTCCAACTCCACACCAGCGTCCCTACTAAGGCACAAATGTTGTCCCTGAAATATCACCATGGCTGCTAAAACTTGTTTTTTTCAAGCCCGTCAATTAAAAAAATCCAAGTTGGAATGAAAGTATTGTCCCCAGCATGTTAGCTACTTTATATTCGCTGACCTATTTTCCCTATCCTAGTCTCATTTGATTATTCCAAGCAGACAAGTCTGTTCTCCTCCTTGGCAAGCAGATGAGGAAGATGGGATGGAAGTTATATTAAGAAAAAAGTAAGTGTACCATAGTGCATACTTGAAAGGCTTTCTGCGATAAAAGGACGGAACTTCGCCCAGGAAAGTCACAGTGTCAGGCTTAAATGCTTTCTCTACCGGTGTGCTGTAGGGGAAAAAACACATAACCTGAAAAGCTGGTCGGCAATTATATTACTGACAGAGAGTTTTATGAGACAATATCAGAGGGGAAGTGCAACGAGGCTATGTCAAACCACAGGCTGCACAAAAAGAAAAAAAATATGGGATCGTAGAAACAGGGACAAATAAAGTTGGCAATGAAGAGGGCATTAGTTTAATTGCTTAACCTTTCCTTTCAACTGCATCCGTAAGTGGAGGAAATGTCCCCTCCAGTCTCCTGCAGGCACCTGGTGCTTGATGGAGAACAAGGACCCTGGAGGCAGCATCAGGCGGGAGAGGGAGCGGATGTCCCAGAGAGGAGCCAGGAGTAGTCAGTAACGGGTGACAGAAAGTGTATAACCCCTCAAATGATGTATTTCAGCCTTCCACCAAGTCCGAAATGGCAGGTGGCAAAGCTTTGACCCCCAAAGAAAACAATTTGCACTGTTTGCGCTGGTGGGAGAATTCACGGAAGAACGGTTACTTTTGCTTCACGCTTTGTAGGCAGCATTAGAGCTCACCGGGAATCCACACATGGGAGGAGGAAAGCCATGGTTGGCGGGCAGCTCAGGGCAGGGGACCCTTGGGGACCCGAGAGCTGTGAATTCTAATTCTGGCTCTGCTGCTAATTTCCCGTGGGACCTTGAAAGTATGCACTTAATATCTTAGAGCTTCAATTTTCTCCCCCAGAGAGATGGGCCTGAACCTTATCAATAAATGATGATCAAGCACGCATTTTATTCACACTCTCAGAGCAGCCTACCACATAGGGTTATTCCCAAGAGTAGCAAATAAAATGTTTCTAAGTAAAATTAAGCTAAAAGAAACAAAATATGAACATGATGGTAGATATGTTTTCTACTTAAATCTAATCTTAAAAGAGTGGCATTTTTTTTCCCAAAATAATCAAGCATCAAATGAAAGAAAAGGTCAAAGCTGTTTGAAGAAACATTAAACACTATTCAAATACAAGGCTATGTCATTATTATTACTAATCAAAAAATAATAATCTGTTAAATCCTGAACATGCACGCTTCTCCCATCCTCCAACTAAGGCTTTCATTTGTTTCATGTTTATCTATCAGTACATTTCTTGTGCCTGGCATTAACTAGGCACTAAGCACGCAAAAGTGAACTGTAGCCAGACACAAAGGGACAAATATTGTATGATTCCACTTATAGAAGGTATCTAGAATAGGAAACGTCATAGCAACAGAAAGTAGAATTGAGGTTACAAGGGGTTACAGGGAGAGAGAATGGGGAGTTATCGCTTAACAATTACAGAGTTTCCGTCTTGGGGGATGAAAAGTTTTGGAAATGGATAGTGGTGATGGTTACACATGTTGTGAATGTACTTAATGCCACTAAATTGTACCCTTAAAAATAGTTAAAATGGCAAACTCCGTATTAGATATATTTTATCACAATTGAAAAAAAAAGAGTTGAAACAAACAAAAAAAGAAGTGAACTGAACATCTTCTTTCTTTCTCCTGACAAAGACAGGACCCTTTCCTCCCTGTCTTAAAACTGCTGATGTGGACCCTGTCGCTTTCTGTTCCCCAGGAAATTTTCTCAAGAGTCTTTATCATCTTGCATTCTGACACTAAGAACCCACTGGATTGGGGGTTATTTCCAGAATATTGAGTATTATCAAACTTTCATTATCTTGGATGTTCACTGAAGCTCTCTTCTCACAGCTGAGTAAATCTTCTTCCAACAGGAAGCCTGACAGATGAGTTGTCTTGGCCCCGAAATGTATCTTCACGTCAGAACTCAGACAAGTGTGACAGTTTCTTCCTCTAAGCTTCTCTTTTGAATAGTTTAGCATGACTCAAGGCCTTACCACCTTCCCTCACCTTCAGGAAATTCTTTTCCAAGAACTTTGCCATTAATGGAGACCATCTCCTCACAGGAGAGGGAGCAGCATCCTGGCCTGGAAAAGGGAGGTCATTTAACTTGGAGAATCAAGCAAGACACTCAGGAAAGCTCAATTTGGGTTCTAGTTCTTTTCCTAATTTAACCATAAGACCAAAACCTATCCCTCCAATTCCTTTCTGTGGAAGAGGAGAGATTATAACACCTCCTAAAAACTTCACTGTGATCTAACGAATCAACTCCTAAAGGAAAATGCTATGAAAAAGATTTAAACAGAGCAAAATTATTTTGGTACTTCAGGAATTAAATTGCTTTGGTTGGGATCCAAGACTAACCCAGTTTATTCTACTTAAAGTTATTAGTTTTATGGTCATGTTGTTGAATTCAGGGTTCATTTGGCATGGTATTGGCTGACGTGTTTGCTGTGTTGCTTGAAGACTATAAGTTAGACTTATTTTTCTATGTCAGCCTTGTAATTCACCTTAAATTTTGTCTTCACTTACTCACCAAGTTCACTGATTTGCTGTTCTTTAAATTAAGGCCTCACCCTAGACCAGAGTTGTTCAACCTTATCTCTGGCGACATTTTGAACTCGGTAATTCTTTATTGTGAGGGGCTGTCCTATGCACCGCAGGATGTTTAGCAGCATCCCTGTCCTTACCCACTAGATGTTAGTAATACTCCCCAAAGCTGGGACAACCAAAAATGTCTCCAGACATTACCAAATGTCCCCTGGGGACAAAATTGCCACCAGCACCCCCGATTGAGAACCACAGGCCTAAACTTTGTTTTCTAGCCCCATAACTAACACTGAATAACTATTTCTGACAACGCCACCATTCATTCCCTTCAGAACTCCTACATGCCCCAGGTTGTCTCACCTTCTGCCTTTCAGAACACCTCCCCTGCTCAGAGAAATAAGGTAATTCTTGTCCAGAAGTCTCGTCTGTGTGTATAGCCCAAGCATGAGATATTCTGAAGAGTATCTCAAAGAGACTCGGTCCCTTAAAAGGCTCATCGTTCCTGAAAATATTAAACTAGGAAGGCTCAAATAGATTTTGAAGTAGGGCTTATTGATGAGGTATAGATAAAATCAAAACTGACTAGAAACCTTCACCACGACTCAAAATGGATCTTACCAAAATCCTTTTAGAAAGCTAAAAGAAAAAAAAAATTTTGTAACCTTTTCAGAAACCATCGCTCACTTCATATTGTCTTTATCTGATTTCAGGGAGAATGAAGAGCAGGAAAATGCTGCTTGTGTGTCAGATCCTATATCATAACCCTCTTGAACTTTTCTAGCCAAAGTGGATTCTTTTCATAAACCATTCCTGACTCTGAATGGCAAACTTGTCTAATTTCAGTCTGACTGGAAATATTTTCCACGTACTTTCTCCCTGACCCCCACACCAGCTTCACAAATCTCAGATGGTCCTTGAGAGACTACAATGTGATTTAAAATCTTGGAAAACTTGAGATTTCAGGAAACTGATGTAAACTGTTTAATGTTTACTCCTCACTTTCAAATTTCCCAGACTGTCTAACGAGCTTTTCAGAGTGTTTCTTCCAATCGATGGCCAAGGTAAACATGGCTACAGGAGTGGGAGGGAAAGAGGAGGAAGATGCTTCTCCACTTTGGGGTGTTTTCCACCTCTGCCACCTGATTAGGCCCCCAATGGGGAAAAAACATCCCTTTAGAGGAAAATAAGATAAATCTCCTCTAGTTTTAAATAGCATTACTATATGACCTGAGGAAGTACAATTTTTTATTATGTAAAACATAAATTCTTTTAATTCAGCTAGTAAGTAGCCATTGTGTTTTCCAAGGAAAACGGTAAGCAGCCAAAAGTCCAGGAGCTAAAATTTCAATTCTTTGGTCTCAACTACCCATCACAAAGCATTAGCGAACAGGAGCTGAAACTGTGTGCTTAAGCCCAGACATGTATTGTTAAATGTGACATGCTCAATTTATCATTAGTTATGAAGTGAAAACGGATGAATACACATTCAATTTAGTTCAGCTGCTTTCTTCATTTATCACACTCTTTCATCATCCATCATCTTGCCCCCACCCTTTTGATTTGAACAAATAACACACTTTCATAAGTTTAATCTAATTAATCATAATTGTAAGGTAATGTTCCCTTAATGAACCATACATCTGATTTTATAAAGTTTGTTGCAATTTTAATAAAATGTGCTCCAGATAGAATCTACAAATGTTCTCTTTGAAGCCCAACCACCTAATCATTCCTCGGCCTAACTCATGTTTCTCAACTCTGCGTGGATGCGTGCGCACGCACACACAAACACACACACACAGGCACACGCTTCTCCCTAGGGTTAATGAAGATATAACAATCCTGAGAGTTATTGGAGCATGCTGGTCTTCTACAGAACAACTGTTTCAGTAAATTGGAAAGTGTTCATCGTTTTATGAGGTGAGATAGGAAGTTAAGAATATTAATCACAGAATGGGAAAAAAAGTAACGAGGATTGGAAAGGGCTTCTCTTCCGTTTTTATTATGAATATGAAGTCAGAGCTAGATGGTAACTACAAAGCCAAGACAGAAATACACAGAAGAAATTGTCATTTGTGGGCAGTAAATTATGCTACAAATCCCCGAATCCTCTCTTTCTGGTATAACTCCAAAGAGACTCTCGTAGGAGAGATGATAGGCTGCAAACTGCTGTGATCCCGTATTATTCCCCCTATCTGAGCAAAGGAACTGGATGAGCCTCCATCGGAACCTGCACAAGCTTTGGTTTGGGTGACAAAGTGTCAGAGAACACTGAAAGCCAGAAGACACATTAAAGCCATTTTACTTGAATCCTTTGCTTTAAAAATGAAGAGACTGAAACCGCAGAGGTTAAAGGACTTGCCCAAGGTCACGGAAGTAGGTGGCAGTAGAACGAAGACTACAATATAAGCATCACTTCCCAGCTGAACTTGCATTCGCCTCCATGGCACAGAAAACTCACAAGCCCCATCCCTATTTGATACCAGTTACTTTCTATTTTGTATGAAAAAAATGTGGAACATTTGAGAAAAATAAAATCTCTTTAGAGCCTAAGCCCTAATATTAATATAAAATAGCAATCTCATAGCACTTTATAAGCCAAATGCCACAATGATACTATCAGAGAGGGGCCAAACCCCTTCCGTTGTATCTCTCTTGTCCTCTTGCAGAGGATGGGAGCGCCTTGCTTCACGTCGGAGAGTTGCCTCCAGCCACTGCACTTTGATTTCCTGCCTGGGGAAAGCTTTCCTTGATTGACTAGCCGCTCTTTACAGTGCTTCTCATGGGTCCGTGGTGGGCTTCTCCTCCGCAATCTCGTTAGTGACACTGGCACCATTTGCCCTAGCTCTCTCCTTGTGTTCCTGACATTCTAGCCCAGGATATTTCTTAAATGTCCTTTCTCCATGTGACGGCAAGATGACGGCCAAACTGAAGAATCAATTAACATAAATATAAAGAAGAGCACCTATTAGTCATTCCCTCGCTTTACGGTTTAACGGCTGAAACCATCCAATAGTCCTCACATCCACCTTGGCAAAATGCTTCTCTGCCCTCACACTGATTACAAAGTTCATTCATTATCTGCTCTGGAGCCGATCTCAGTGATCAATGCACAAGAAATGAACACACACGCACAAAAGAAACACACGGACAAGGTTAATTTCTTTTTAAATGAAAAAAAAATTGCTCATACCAGTCCTCTCATACACTGCTAGCGAAAGCGTAAACGGGCAATTGTCAGGCGGAACGAGGAAGCAACAGTCAGGCTCGCCAAAAGCTTGAAATTTTTGCAGACCCTTTGATAGAAAAATTCAAATTCCAGTAATTTCTTCTAAGTAAATAATCAATATATCACAGCTTGAAAGTTTGGAACATTGTTTAAAAAAAAATTAACAGCTATTTAAAATGATATTGTAGAGTAATGTTAAAAAACTTAAAGAAATATTCACAAAATATGTAAGGTAGGGCCAGCCCCAGTGTCCTAGAGGTTAAATTCAGCGCACTCTGCTTCAGCAGCCCAGGTTCAGTTCCCAGGTGCGGACCTACACCACTTGTCTGTCAGTGGCCATGCTCACATACAAAAAGAGGATGATTGGCCAATGGATGTTAGCTCAGGGCAAATCTTCCTCAGCAAAAAAATTTAAAAAAATTACGTTAAAAAAATACGTAAGGTAAAAAAGTCAGATTAGAAAACAGTATTGCAGGATTATCTCTTTTTTAAAATTTTTATGAATATATTGCTTGTATAGATTGGATACATATACACTAAAATGTTAGCATTAGTTATCTTCATGTACAAGAATTATGGAAATTATAATTCATTGATTAACTGAGTTATAATGATCTGTTTAATTCTGCTCCTCTGTTGAAAGCAGGACTTGTCCTCCCTTGTTTACCATTATTTTCCCAGGGCTTTGCAAGCTCCTAGAGAGTTGAAACAGCTCAATAGATATTTTTTGAATCAATGAAAGTGATTTTTATTTTCCTGTTTATGCTCATTTATATTTTCTCAATTTTCTACAGTGAGGATGTACTCCTGTACAATGAGAAAACAAATAAGAAATGCATTTTTATTGTTTCCAATGTCCCTTGTTATTCCCTTCAAAAGTCTTAACTTTAGAATGCTTTCCTGAGAAAGAGCCACAACAGATGTCTTAAGGAAACTAGTGAAAATTCCATTCATTGGGGAAGTCAATGGAAATTAGATCAGAAGCTTACATACTTGCAGATCGGATACCAGCACCGATAAGCATGCTTCAAGGCGTCTTTCTTTCCATCAATAGTTAATTGAACAGCTACTGTGTACCAAGCCTTCTAAAGTTCCTTAGGGTGGAGGGAGGTGATGAATATAGTGAAGAACAGAGTGAAGAAGAACCTCCCTGCCTCCAAGGAAATTACACGTTTTATTGGAAAAACAGAGCCTATAAGCGTGTAATTCTGTATAAGACGGAATGAAATGCGATACAACAGAGCTATAAATTAAATGCCAGGAAAGAAGAGAAAGGAGGGATTAAATGCGATTGGGTGGCAGGAGGTCAGGAGGCTTCAAAGAGGGACTGACACCCTGAAAAGATCCACAGCTGAATTTTGATAGATGGAGAAGAGGGAGGTCCTTTCTACTTTTAACCTTGAATTAGAATAAAACTAATTCCCAATAGCCTGGCATTTAATCACTGCAGAACCAAAAGGCCAAGCAGACTCGCTAAACATTCAGGGACAGGTTTTCTTCTAACCCAGAGGGCATGCAGCAGCAACAACAAATTACAAACTTTGCCCTATAGTTGGATGCTTGTCCAGCCCTCACCTGCCCAGCCTGCAGAGGAGCAGCGACAGGATCTGGGCAGGGCACTCAATTTATTTTTTTTCCAAAGCATTTTATCACCCTGATTAGCATATCTCTCTGTGCTTCTTGTCCATCTCTCCCCATTAGAATGAAAGCTCCAAAAAGGCAGGGATTTTTATCTCCTAAGCTCATCATTGTATCTCCAGCGTGTAAAACAGTGCCTAGGATACGGTAGGCAGTCATTAAATATTCGTTAAATCCATGAATACCTTGCAGTGTGTGGCCTGTGCAACTTACACTGCATTCTGGGGGAACACCATCCCCACCACCACTACCACACCCAGTTGAAGGACCAACTAAGATCCTGAATCCAAGAGGTGTGACCACTGTAGGCATGTGAATTTGGACTGGTAGATTCAGGACACTTCAAGGATGGAGTACGTTCAGAGGCTCCCAAGTCCACTACCTTAGAAAAGACCTTAGAGGGCCTGGTTCAAATCCCTCAGAAAGCCCATCAAATTCATTCAGTTCCCCTTTCATTCCTCCATGTGTTCATTTAATAAGAATTTACTGATTCTTGACCAGTATGAAGTGTTGTTTAGTAAAAAATTTGTCTTTGTCCCAGGTTCCTGGGAGAGAACACCAAGACCCCTGGAATTTCCTGAATGATAGGAGTGTCTTTGTTATTCATGGTGGGTCCTTGGACTACATCTGGGTCTATGCTAAGAAAATGACTCAGGATAGGGGTTAGTTATGCCAGAAAGACCAACCATGGGATTGAAGGGTTGGAGCTTTGAGCTAGATGATATCATCCCAACCTCCACAGAGAAAAGGCGGGTTGGGGATTGAGTTCAACCACATGGCCAATAAATCAATCAATGAAACTCCAATAAAAACTCTGGACACTGAAGCTTTCATGAGCTTCCTGGTTGGCAAACACATCAGTATGCTAGGAGAGTCATGTGTCCTGATTCCATGTGTCAAGGACATAGAACATCTGTGTTTGGAACCCTCCCAGACCTCACTCTATGTGTATCCTTTATAATAAGACTGTAATCATAAGTATAGCACTTTCCTGAGTTCTGTGAGTCATTCTAGTGAATTATCAAACCTGAAGGGGTCATGAGAACCCCTGAATTTATAGCCAGATGGTCAGAAGTACAGGTGGCCTGGGAACCCCCAAACTTGTGGCTGCCATCTGAAGTGAGTGCAGCTTTGTTAGGTAATCCCTCCCTTAACCTCTAACCTGGAACCCAACTCAGACTTAAAGAGCTGAAGTTACTCTCCCTTTGTCACCAGTAAAAACCAGAGATAGATCTTGGTGATTGACTAGTTGTATTTCAAAGTAGGAAGACTTTGGTTGAAGCATGCTTTTCCCTCCAGCACCACCATGGCAATAGGGGACAGGGGCACTGGGAAGCCACTCCAAGTTCACCCAAAGGCCAGGAACCCATGATTTGGCTGAGCGTTGTAGCTCCAGCATTCCTTTTTGTGCGTGGTGTGTGTATGTGTATACATATATTTGTATCTTACAAGGTATAATTATATATATAATCTCCTGCAGAAGAACTGTTGTTGGAATGCTAGGGGAAATTCCCCGGAAACTGAGGGTTTTTTTCAGTTCTAACTGAAGTATTTCTCCCCCCTAAAATTTTTAAATACCCTCTTCTAAGTAGAAAAGACGAAATTGCTCTCATAAAATTATATCTGACAGTGATATCAGTTCAATACATCATGCCCAGAAATTGATATTCTTATCTTAAACAATGATATATACAGTGTGATAGATTCTGAGATAAGAGAACACTTCTGATGTTAATTTCCTAGGTGAAACTTTAGGCAGTTTCTTAAGCTTTAGGAGCTCCACTTTTCTTGTCCGTAAAATGGGGATGACAACCCATGCCCCACACACCTTAAAAGATGTTGTAAAGGAAGTGGAAGCTATTTGAAAAGTATGCTTACTGTCAGATGTGGGTTGTTATTATAATACATCCCAAGGAGCTATTGAACTTGAGTTTGTTATAAAAAATACTTATTGCATTTCTTATCCACTCACAAAGACTTCCCTACTCCCTGATCAAAATATATAACATGTATTAAAGGTCAACAGATAAGACTGGAATAGCATTTTTTTTCTTTTAAGAGCTCAGCAAAAAGAAACTTGGAAGATTTAAGATAGAAACAATCGAATGAGTCCTTGAGCACTTGTCTCCTTTGCTAGAATATTTTAAAGTGGAAATGGGATTAATTACAAGTATATACTAAATAATGAACAATTAAATATTAACCTTGTATACTGATATAAGGCATCACGGTCAAATTTCACACTTATTAATCTCTTTTCAGCCTTCTAACCATGCCATGAGTCTTTTTAAACATGATGCTGTAGATCCAGAAATGCTAATAATTTGCTTAAGGTCACTGAGCTAGCAAGTACAACCTGAAAATAGCTGACCATAGACAAAAATATCTCATATTTACTGAGGGCTTACTATGAGTCAGACACCGCTCCGTGCACTTCACACACTTAGTTTGTCTAATGTTTCTCACATTCTATAAGATAATACTGTCTCCTAATTAAGAAACTTGAGAAAGAGAGAGGTGGGAAACTTCTTCACAGTCACACAGCTAATAAATGATAGAACTGGGATTCAAACCCAGAAGTTACTTGCTTACCCACCACTAACCCCATCAGTAAAATGGGAATGATGATATCCATCTTGCAAGGTTATCGTAAAGATTTTAAAAGCAGAAGTGCTGACTGCCACATCTGACACAGAACGGACACTGAGAAATGTTAGTGAATCTGTTCTTGCAGAGCCAGATCTGATTTCTGACCAAACTCTTTTCCTGTCATCATGTTGTATCTCATCTTAAGGCGTAGATAGAGCTCTAAGATTCCAAGAAATATTTACCAGTGTGGTAGGAAAATCACTAGATTAGAATGTAGTGAGAACGTCTAAGGAAATCTTAGGCCAAACCCAGCCAAAACTGTAGGGCATAAAAGCTATGTGATCTAGTGCATATTCGCAAACATATAATGAGTGGAAGTCAAATTCTTAGGGAAAAATGATGTTACCTGGTCTTATTTCTGTCGATCCAGGACATCTGCTCAACTGAGGGTTAAGAGGTGATTAGCTTTATTAGCTTTATAATTTCGCTTCTCAATAAAAGACTTCAAAGCAAAATAATCTAGGCTTCCTATGGATTTTAGGATGAAAGAAAAAATATTTTAGGAGTCTAAAATTTATTTGTGAACGTGTCGCCTACAACAGTGTCTGGAATATAGAACATATTCAGTACGAGTTGAGATGAATGAATGATACAGACAAAATTGCCATCCTTTATAACTCTCTACTGATATTCCTCTTTATATGGAAAATGACTAGGGTTTTTCTTTAAGGGTGGACTGATCTTTTTTTAACTTTTAAACTCTTTGACATTAAGATATTTAACATCTAGATGAGCTCAAACACATGGTTATCGGTGCAAAATTACTGTAAATATATGAACAATTCCAATACCTAAGAAAAATATATTCTCTTTATTTTGGGTCCATGCATTGATTTTCTCAGCAAGAGGCCATGTTACAGAAATTCGGAGAGTTTTGTATAGTATTATGCCTAAATATTCTATGTATTCTTGAGTCTGAAGTAAATCTACAATTTCATTTACTCCTACCTAATCTAGACATTGTTATTATATAAGTCAATAATATCTTTTTTCTGACATCTAGAAACATAGAAAACACCAGTTTTAACAATGGTTATTTCATGATTATCTACTACTTTTATTTTGTATTTTTCCATTTTGCTGGAATTTTATGATGAACATTTTTATAAAAACAATAAATGCATTATTTTTAATATCACCCAATTAGGACTATCATTTCTTCAATCATTCAAATACCATTCCTTAAGCATTTACTATATGCAAGGAATTTCGATAGACACTCCATATCTAACAAAGATGAATAAGGCAAGGCCCTTGATCTTAAGATGCTTATAGGATAGCAGAGGGGAGACAGACCTATAAGACAACAAGGTCAATATTATGTTATAGGTGCCCAAGAGAAAAATGTACGGGGCTCAGTGGAAGAAGGGTCCAGAAGATGGAGAGTCAGTCTACTTGGAAAAGAAGGATGCCAGAAGACATGACCTTTCATCACAGGACAAAGCCTACACCTGTCCACCCTCTGAATGCTCCCAATTTTTATAAATGTATCAATTCTGTGAACAGGCTAAATTTCTTCTGAAGGATCTATAGAATAACTTCAGCCTGAGAATCAGTTAAGGTTCCAAATCAGTATGATTCCAAATTGAAGAAAGAACATTTGGCTGATGATTGTGTTCTGGGTTCTTCACCATAACCCAAAGAAGCTAGGGGGAGGTAGACAAGAGGAGGCAGAGTTACCAAGAAATTGCTATGAGAAAATAAAGGAGCCTTTTTTCTTTTTCATTCTCCTAAAATAATCAGTTACCAAAGTCAGAAACTGAAGAAGACTAAGACTTTTGTCTACCAAGTGATGCACAGCATGAACAAGTCATGGGGAAAGAAGCAAAGAGAACCCAGCCCAGCTGAGATGGATGACCGAAGTGTCATCCTCACCAGTAACAGTTATTCTGTTTATAATTTTTAGCCTCATGAAAAATTAAATTTTCCAGTGCTACCTAACAAATAGGAAACAAGCCCAGGCCCATACCAGCCTGAATCCTACTCTTCACATCCTCATCTCAAGGCCAACTACAGACTGATGTGGCGAGAGGAAGGGGAGAGAAAAGGAAAACCTAAACCCCAAGACTTCTCCCCCCAACTTTGACCAGCGCCAGAGTCACAGGCTGCACACCCAGTCCCTGTTCCTTCCCCACACCACTCCCCAGAGTCACCATCTTGTCCTACTTGGAGGGACAAAGTGCTTAAGAAACTTGCTGAGTCTGGATTTTCCTCTGAGGTGCAAATGAATCTCCAGTTTTTCATGTACCTGAAAACTCATTGTCAGCTCCTTTATTTGCTGTCTTTTCTTACTGGAAATGAGCAGTGAATGAACTGATAGGGTCACGGTCATGGGTACGAGGTTTTGTACCCTCCATCTATTTCTTCTCGTTGCTGAGATTAAAAGTCCTTAGAAAACTGAAATAACTCTGTGGTAGATACAATGGATAGGCAGTTAACATTTATTCCACCCTCTTCCTGCTATGTCTTTCTGCACTGCAAAGCCTGAAAAGCTAAAAAAAAAATATATATATATATATAGTTGACAAACATCTGGAGTTTTAGGTGCAATTTTGGTCTAACCTATCCAGTGAACTTGTGCAGTATCTGGATGGTGGAAGTAGGTGGAGGCCATGCTACTGCTCTATTCTGCCATTTCCACTCTTCTGAAGATAAGCACATCATGGGGGTTCAGCAAAATCCCCCATACTGTGAAAATTGGGTCCAAAATTTTCAATCGAGAAAGTGCAGGCTGGTGTTATTATGAGATTAACGTAATGACTGGAACAAGCCCAGGCAGCTGGACAACTGAAAAGTACTGAGGCTCTAGCAGCACAATTAAAATGTGTTCTGTCCCAACTCAGACTTAGTGTCAACAGTGACAATTGTTTCTTTAGCTTTAATATCAATGATAATCCTAAGACAGTGCCAGCAATTCCAGGAATTTCCCAATTAGTACTCATCTTTATCAGCCCCATCCAAAGAGATTGGGTTTGAAAGAATACTGAAGACGCAGGGACCACCCTTGCACTTCCCACCTTCTCAAGATAGGCTTGCCTGGATTTCCTTGTCTGACCTTACCCTCCCCTTTCCCCACCTGCCCCAAGAGAGAATGAAGGCTTTAGCCCACTCCCATTCTCAAACAGGGCTGAGTGGAGGATGACAGCCAATCACATTACATCCATATTTGCATTAGCATGTATTGCATCATCATTGATGTTATTGGATTTGATTTTTCCATGGCTGCATTAGCAGAGGCCCTGTCTCTAGCTTTGTGGGACTTAAGAGGTAGGGCATGGACATCCATTTTGCCAGTGTGAATCAGAGCAGGCACAACACAATTCTAGAACTAGAGATAGTAGCAGTGACAACCCAATCAAGGTGCTTCATCACCAGTTACACTTACAGGAGATCCCAGACTCCCTCATTGAACTGCTTTCCTCGCCTCTTCCCTGACTCCCTTCTTATTCCCACAATTTTATCAGCCTCATTAGGATTCTTGCCCTAGGCGAGCAGCAAGGCAAACCCCTATTTCTACTATCCCCCAAATGGAAATATCCATGAAGGGTCCCTTGGTTCATTTCGAGACTTTCAATAGAAGGAGATAGGTTTCAGGATGTATTTTCCACACATAGTCATCACAATTCGCGGTCAATAGTTACTCTCGGTTTTATTCTTTAGTAAGGTACGTTGCTTTACATGTGTATTAGGTTGAACCATATGAAGTTGCCATTTTTGTGGGGCAAAAATGGTGAAACATTGGCAATTTCATATGATTCAGCCTAATACTTTAACAGATTTTTTTGGTCTAGTCTATGAAACAGATATAATATGGTCTATATAGTTCCAAATAACTGACTAACAAAAGAATTTCTGACAAATATTTCTATACTCACTGGTAAGATGCTTCAGACCAGCTATAGTATTTTATTCATCTTTGTATCCCTTACAATACTTACCATAATACCTTACACAATGAGCTTCTCAATAAATGTGGATTGAAATGAGAATGTGGTTATTTATTTACATTTACACCTTGTTCCTCAAAGGATATAAGATCTCAATTTAGAGACAAGAACTCATTCTAATAAGGACTAATAATATCCAAAAATTGCATCCAATATTTCAAAAAGAATGTTTAAAAGGGAGAAATTCATATGGGACTAAACCATTTAGAAAGATTTTAATCATAATCAGTTCAAAATTCCAAGTTACTCTATCCACACAGAATGGCCTGTCAAACACCTCTACTTGCTTAAGTGTCCTAAGATTCGGGGCAACAAAATCAGGATGAAATTCCCTTTTCTATTCCTCTAGGGTTGTGGCCAATCTGGACCAACCCCCAGCTCTGAGAAGTAGAAGACAAAGTGAAGGTGTCATTCACCCAGAATCAATTAAGTCACAGAGAACTCACAGAACATTGAAAGATGGGTGGGTGGATTCAAGGATGCATGGATAAAGAACAGATGAATGGATGCATAGATGGAGAGAGAGCAAATAGATGGATAATATGCTTATGTGAGGAGGAAGCTGAAGAACAGAGGATGTGATACATGTCCCTTGTTCTCTGCATATATGTATGCACACTGTTGTCTCCAATCTGCACAGACATTTCTTGAAAAATAGTAAGTATTATGCATGGCATCTATTTGCCCAGCGAAAGTACCTATTTTAAAGCATCCCTGCCTTAGCAAAGCCTGATTCTGCTGAGCAGATCCTCCTGCTAAGAAACAGGCTGAACCCTGATGATTACTAAATAAGAACATAATTAATTATTTCTTCAACTGAATAGTCCTGAATTCTACCACAAATCAATCAGTTCTTCTAGCCTAAGAAGCTCTGACTCTATTTTAGCTCAATGAAAACAAAATCAATGAAGGCCAATTACAGCCCATCTCGTTAGAGTATGCAAATGGTGTGCCATACAAATGCTCAGCCGTTGCCTCTGGAGCCTCAGAGGAGGCTGGAGGAGCCAACTGTGGGCTGCTGCTGGCCCCTAGCTGTTCAGGCAACACAGCACGGCCATACCCGGGGTCTGTAAGTGGGAGGCCAAAAGTAAGCTTCCTTCCTTCATTCCTTTAACGAATATGTGTTCTAAGGCTACTACGCAGAAGGTATCATGTTGGGTCACCAGGGTACAGGCAGCAAGTCTCAGCAGCTACCTAATGGTCAAGAGTATTTATCTATATTCTAGTGTAACAACATTCTGCATCTGAAAACTGGTTTCCTTATAATTCATAAGCTTGCTGCCTGATTACGTATTGCCCCAAATTTTCCAGCAAAGAGAACATATATGTCACAAAGGGCCAGGCAAACCTCAGGGACAGACACAGGGTTGATACACACAGAATACTGAAGGGATGGAAAATAAAGCTCACCTGCTTCCCAGGATTCCCTGATACTCACCACATGTCTAATGCCTACTGCCTCTATCACTCTTTGGGGCTAAGCCTATTAAAATACAAAGGCATCAGACTGAAAGAGCAGGTCACTAATCTACTGTTTCCTAAACTTTGGGTGTTTGCACACCAAATCTCCATTTTTGCCATTCATATTTATTTCTCATATTGATATTGACCCTGATATCAGTTTCCCCACACTAAACCCAGCATATATGGGGTTAAAACCAAAACACTCATTCCCTGCTTACTCTCTGGCTTCCTGGCTCCAGAATCCACTGTCCTCCATGGAGACAGACACCGCCAAGGACAAGCACCTGGACTATCTCCTCCCACAAAGAGATACGGGCTAGTGGGAAAGCTGCTGACCAGCAAGGTCACAGGCTTCCTCCTCTCTGCAAGTGTCTCAAGGCCAAAGACAGGCTGGTGGGAAAGCTCCGACCAGCAAGGCCATATGCTCCCCCTCCCCTACCTAAAGCCCCAAATAAAAACCCTTCCTTTTAGCTTTTCAGGGAGTTTGGGATTTGAGCGTTAGCTGCCCTCTCTCCTTGCTCAGCACTGTGCAAAAAATAAAATTCCTACTTTCTTCCACCACACCCGGTGTCAGAGATTGGCTTGTTGTGCAACGGGTGAGCGAACTCACTTCAGGTTCGGTAACAATATTTCATTAAATCTAAAATGCTCTGACGTTGATCCTTCTTGATTTGACCACATGTGTCAACTGAAAGTTTGTGCTGCCTGACACAGTCCATGGGCGCTACCAAACAAAGGGCATGATCTGCTCACTATGAGACAAAAGCCAATCGTCAAGAGGCAAGATGGTGGCAGAGAAAAGGCATTTTAGTACAGCTCGCTAGGAAGGAGGAAGATGGCTGACAATGTCCAAAAGAACCATCTTTAGGGGGGCACAGAATCTTGAAGCAGTTATATAGGCCAGTGGGTTACAGAGGAGGGGGATAGGAATGTTGACCCTCTGGTGTTACACACTGGGAATGGCCACACCAGATAGACTGTCTATCCAGGGATCATCACATTCCCAAGGATCCCAAAAGAACAAAGTTATCGTCTTATCACAGCTGGGAGGTACCCGTGCAAGCAGGGATCATAAAATCTATAAAGCAGTTAGATTTCCTGGAGGGTGCGTATCCAGCTGGGTTACTTAGTCAGAGGTCATTCAGAGTTATAATATGCCTTCTTTTCTACAATATGGCTTCCTTTATGTCAACCTTCTGTTGAGCCAGTATTGTGGGCATCAGAAGATAACACCAATTGCATGATGCACTATGACTTCAGAGAGGTTAAAATATTGGGGGAAAATGTGAATCTTTAGAATTTATGAAATAGAGTAGTATTTTTTTCTTTAAATCAATTCACTTTTTTAATTTAATAAATTTCTTTTTAAAAGAAAACTTTATCACTGCCTTAGAAAACCAATATCACTGATACAGATAAAAAGGGAAGCGTATAGATAAATGCAATGAGAATTTTAAAAATAATTTTAACTTCTAGCTAATATAATTAATCAAGGTGTACATTTTTTGTTTATGCCCCTTTCTAGTGTATATATTATACTTCAATACAAAAAAAAGTCTAAGAAATACTTCTACCTCCCCAGGCTTTGAGCCTGAAGCCTACGCTTGCTTTGTTAAAAAGGGAGATTAGTAATTGTTAAAGGATTAAAGCCACTCCAGCACCAAAATGAAACTTTCCTTTCATCTTAATTAGATTTGAGAAGAAATTGAAAAGGGAGTAATTTTCACTCTACGTGATTCAGTGTTACGTAATGTCACCTTCATACACCACCTAAAATGTTCTTCCCCATACCATTAGTCCCACAGAGCCACTTGTTAAGACACACTGAAAAATCACCATTAATCCCTTTAGAAAGAGTTATCAGAATTAATCAATTGTCAATTTGGAGCCAGGTAAAGGATCCCAGATGATGGGATAGAGGAAAAGGAAGTTTTAACACGTGTGTGGGGAATGAGAAGCCCAAGACACGAAGGGCCATCACCACAGAGAAAAGAGTTCAAGGGAAAATACCGAAGTGAGCTGGGGAGAGGCAACACAAATGCCCTGGGCATCTGGGAAAGAGATGTTCTGGGTTGTGTCCATGAAAAAAGGAGACAATTAAAGAGCAATTAGGAGGAATAAGAAACACATCTTGCCTGTTCAGCAACTTTAGCATCATACCAGAATCCCCATTGAAAAAGGCACCTGTTTATCATTGATTCTTGTCAGAAGTTGCTCCTCCACTGAATGAAGGAGCAGAGGGTTCTACGACAGCACAGGAAAGCACTATGTACTTAAGGACCCTGGGTTATTGAGCTAAGGATTTGTGGGGAAATGAGGGCTCCGTTCCGGTATTTAATCACTGTTAATTTAGTTCTTTTTTGGTCTAACACCTGTAATATCAATATGTACCAATCCCCTCTTGCTTTCCTCTGGAAAATATGAGGAACAAATAGCCAGAGTGGTTTCCACAACAATCCTTCCTAGACATTAGCTGTCTCCTTTCTAAACAAAATAACCCGCTTCCTTTAACCTGAGATATGGCTACTGAGATACCCATCACTTAAGACACGGAACCTGGGTGTTCCAAGTCAGTGTGATCTGGAAGTTGGTATTCTTACCCAAAATGACATAGGAGTGGAGAATTTAACCTTTTACTCCCACCATTGGTCTTTCTCACTTATTTTTATTCCATTCATCATTTTGTGCTTCTTTCCTTGAACCACTGATCTCTTTTAATATACAGCAACCAAAACGGTGATTATATTCTAAATAGTGGTTGATCAATGCCAAGTGTATCCTTGCCCTTTTCATGTCATAATCCTGTTAATACATCTCTCAATCGTGTTCCCTTTTTTAAATAATAGCATGACAAATTGCTGACTCATACTCAATTTATGGTCCACGATACTTCAGCCAATTCTTTTAGTACCTTGGATGCAAATCACCAGGGCCTGCCCACTTAGATACAGATCTCACTTATTTAAATTATCTTCCTCTGTCTTCTTTTTCCCGTTGCATTCTCTTAAAGTATGCATTACCTATTTCCAGAGCCACATTCACTCGATCATGCAGAAAGGTTTTTTAAAAAGACATTGAACACCCTGTGGCCCTTTGATGTCATCATTGAGTCTTTTTCTTTCCTCTCTAATTAAAGGACAACACTCTGCTTTAGTCTTTTCTTGCTTCTGATAGAGTACAAAAAAAGAATGTTCTATTTGCCTTTGGAAGTTGCATCTCATTTCCTGCCTTAGTAATTCTGACCTTACTTCTATGAACCTTTCAACAGGTGTTCGTCCTTGAAGCTTCAGCTTTCTCTAGAATTTTTTCTATATCAGAAGCATATATAATTCTTTGTTAAATCAATTAGATTTTTTTTCTGTCTTCCAAACTTTTTTAGACATGGATATGAACCTGTTCTCCCTCTTGCCCTTGACAAAGTTCTGATAATGCACTTTAAGAAATCCAATCTCATGTTTAAGTAATTAGTTGAAAAAGAGATGAAAGAAAGAGCCCAGGTAAGCAGACAGTTTCTTAAGAAAACATATGCTATTGATAGGATATTCTTCAACAATGAAGAATATGTGATCATTTTTATTTGAAATATTTTATTCCTTTAAATCCTCAATACTTCCCTTTTCTTCAGTATCTCTGAGAAAGATGTTCCACATGATATCCATCTACCCAATCCAAACTTTGTCTTTGCCACTCTGTTTTCTGCTCTTAAACTAAATTTCTCTACTTGCCATGTGGGCCCATTTCCTCCTATAATGTCCTCAACACAGGAGGAATGATAACTGGATTGTTCCTATTCTTAATATAACCCCACATTTTATTTAATACAGTTCTGTAACCACTTCTAAGCACCCACACTGCCAGTACCATAGCCCAAACCACATGGGTAACTGCGATTGCCCCCAGTTGTTGGCCTGCTGCCACCCTCACCCACATACAATCTATTGTCCACACAGTAGTACAGCGATCTTTTAAAATATCAGTTACATTATGTTGATCTTTTGCTCTTAGTGCTCCATTGGCTTCCTTTCACACCCAAAGTAAAACCCAAACTCCTCATCATATCTTACCAAGCCTTCCATCATCCAACCCCTGACCACTCTCCTTCCTGTGCATTTTGGCACCAGGACCTTGTACCTGCTGTCCTCTGCCTGGAACACACTTTCCCTTCACAGCATTAGCTGCTTACATGTCAGTCCTCATTACATTCATCTTGACCTGTGTAGGGGAGGAAGACATTTCTTCTACCTGCTCTGGGTCCTTCTGGCCAGAAAAAGAATTAAATTCACATGAGACAGAATAACAGGAGAAAATTAAACAAAGCTTTATAGCATGTATACACAGGAGAGGCTCATGCAAACTGAGCAACTCACCAAAATGGCAGAGGTTCTCATCTTAAATACCACCCTCAGCTAAAGACAAAGGAGGGTGTTGGGGGTGGGGGGAGTCAATCATGAGAGATTACCAGCAAAGCACAGTAAACAAGGGTAAGGTTATTATGCAGATTTAAGTCCTTGCTTTCTGCATTGATAAGAGTTTCTAGAAATAAGGTCATCTCCCCCCCCCCTTCCTGGTACAGAGAGGGAGACACCTTTACAGATGGAGATTTCCTTTACCAATGTAAATGTCTCTTAACAAAAGGTAAGTAAATTCTGCTTTTCAGAGTTTCTTTCCTGTCTGCAGTTTTTAAAAGTAACCAGCCCAAAATAATCCTCATGCCAAAGAGACATATCTTGGGGTGGCCAATTCCAGGTCCCCACACCTGCTTTAATTGTCTTCCTTTCAGTGACCACAAACTGACATCCTATTTGTTACACACATGTGCACGTGTTTAATGTCTCCTTCCTAGAACGTAAGTTCTGTGAAGGCAGGGATTTAGTCTGTTTTGTTCTCTGCCATATTACCAGCAACTGAAACAATGCTTCTCATACATACAGCAAGTACTCAAAAATAATTTTGGAATGGTCATTGATGAAATAATCCTTAGTATTGATTGATTGATAAAGGATGAAAAAAATCCCTAAATTTTCCTAGCAATTTATCACATTCCTTCAGGCACACAAATTAAACCCCACGATGAGTACAGATGGCTTGCAATTCATGTCTTTGCTCCTATCAGAAGGCCCATACAAAAGAAAAGGATTTGACTTCATAATGATAATGTAGCTTGGAAATGTCTGTTGTGGAACTCTACTCTGAGTCATGCATTGCAAGCTCACCAGGGAAAATAATTTGCAGTTTACCTACAGAGGAAAATTTTGCTTTGTCCACTGCTCTTTGCAAAGGTCAAAAAGGACAGCATTGATCAGGGTTCAAGAGGGGTAAGAAATGCCGAGGAAATAGTCATTCTGGGTTGAATTATGAAATCTAGGAAAGCATGAGAAGCATGCTGAGTAGTGAAAAGAAGACTAGAGTGAGGAAGCTACTGGGAGAACATGGTCTTTCTGTTGTGTCCACAGCTACATCTTCTAGGGAATGAAAAGCTCCGGTTACAATCACGATGTGAATCTCATTTAATGTTGGGTCTATTCTGGAATAAAAGCCTGAGAGAGAAAAAAATGTCTATGGTATATATGGACTGTTTTCATAAGCATTCTTGTAAAGAAGGAAAAAAAAAAAGGCTCAATTGTGAAATCAAAAATACTTTTTCCCAAACCAGAAAATACCTGTTATGTTTTCCAATGTTTCACCACCATTAAAAATCAAGATGTGATCCATTTAGCAATTAGTCATTCATGCATTCCATTGTTCAATTAAGAAACGGTCAACAAATATTTGCTGCATGCTTACCATGTCCATGGTACTGGGGAAATAGCATTAACAGCAGTGGGAGGGGGGTGTAGTCCCTGACCTTGTAGAGACTGAAGGCCATTGCATTTGTCAATTAGGCTGCAAGCACTACTACGGATGGTGCTCTTGTTAAAAAGAGAGTTGATTATGACCCAACCATCCAGAAGCAGACAAAGGTTCTAAAGAGAAATGATTTGGGCACTTGTTTGACCATGGCCCCTGGAGAAGTAATGGTTTTCCAAGTAGATTACAAAATAAATGGCCCCATTAAATTCATCGTTATTAAATACGCTTGTCTGTGAGAATTTGAGTTGTTATTTATTTCTTAATGAGACTTTAATGGGTGTGGGTTTTTTAAATAGTTTTAAAGGACAGGAACCGCTTTTCCCAGTGATATTTAAATTGTCTTTTCTCTCTAAGTGTACCTGGTGTTAGCAAAGTGCTGAATTCCAAGTAGTTCAGGTTCTGTGTTAGAATTCACTGAAATGAGTAATATGATCAAGACAAGGTGAATGTGTGGCTTACGCCAACAAACACACACACGCCTTCTTTCCATGTGCATACAAAAGCAAGCTTCAGAGAGAAAAGAAAGCAGAAGGCTTCCCAATTTCCCACTGCAGAAATTACCGAGGAGGAAATAGTAGATGGGCTTGCTCCACATTTGCTCCAATCTCTATCGACTGCCTTCCTGCCCTGCGAAAGCTGGGAGATAAAAAAAACTCATTTCCTTCTGCCCTCCGGCCGAGAGGTTAAGTTTACGTGCTGCGCTTCAGAGGCCCAGGGTTTCGCTGGTTCAGATCCTGGGCTCGGACGTGGCACTGCTCGTCAGGCCACGCTGAGGCAGCGTCCCACATGCCACAACTAGAAGGACCCACAACTAAAAATATACAACTATGTACTGGGGGAGATTTGGGGAGAAAAAGTAGGAAAAAAAAAGAGGATTGGCAACAGATGTTAGCTCAGGCGCCCATCTTTAAAAAAAAAAAAAAACAACTCTATTTCCCTGACCTGTTTGCAGGTGCCTTGGGCCAGAACCACATTCCAACCCCAGGTAAGTGCAGAAGGAGATACTCATTCTGCTGCTGCAGATTTTCCCAGCAGATCGTGGCCCCAGAGCCTATGTTGGAGGCGGCTTCCTGATCCCTAGATTGTGGCCCAGGTGGTGTGTTCCTGAACCAACAGTGGAGGCGGTGGCTTCCCGACCCCAGACGCACAGCTAAGGCAACATGACCCTGGAACCAACAGCAGGGCCAGTGGCCTCCTGATTCCCCCACTTCCTGATGGAGCTGAAACCATACTTCCTTTGCCAGGCCGGTTTTGGCCGTCCTTTGGTTGGCCAGCCAGGGCCTGCTCCTCCAATTCTTCCACCATTTGGTAAGCACACTTATTCTATGTGTTAAATCTCCTTCTGCTTAAAATAGCTGAACTGGTTTCTCCTGACCGATCGAACCCCTAACCATAACGCTGCCCAGGAGTTAACTCGGTCAAAACCGGATAGCCTCTGCTTTCCATCTGTCTACAGAAAATGTTCTCTGAGTCTTGTCTAAACACTACTTTGTGTGGTATTTGAAGGTTTTTTTTTTATTTTACACTACTTTAATGACTCCTAAAAAAGAACATAAAATTCCTTTTATGTCTCCTTGTCCTGTCTCCTCCTCCATTTTTAGTCAGCTCCATTTCCTGGGTCATGGTAAGCTGCCTGAAGTAGATCTGTTAATGCAAGGGTAATAAAAACACAACGTGCCTTGAAAACATTGCAAGCGGGCTGGGTGGCGCAGGTTGGAATCGAGAAACTCTACTTTTGTTTTATTAAAAATTGTTTTGTTAAAAACCTTTGCACCTGAGAAACATCAAAACCTAAGATTCCATACTTAAGTTTAAGACAGAACAGTAGAGATAATGCAGTTAAGCCTTCTGAAGCTGACTGAGAGAATGAGGCATTTAGTTCTTTGCAATTTTTAAATCGACCGCCACCTTCCAGCATATGGAGCAAAATAATAATAATAATAACAGTACTAATCCTACCTGTTAAGAGCTTATGCTGTGCAAGACTATATGCTGGTTCAATGATTATTTCCAACCTCTCATCACCCCTGAGACAACATTTCCTTTCTATAGATGAAAAAATTGAGGCACAGAGAGAGTAAGTAAGTTGTCCAGGGTTTTACTCTGTTTAACTCTAAACACAATAATCCTTCCAGTGCATTCATTCAATCCATCATTGAATAAATCTTTTCCGAGCACCTTGAAAGAATGTACTTCTCCGAGGGCCACGCTTTCCCTGGGCTAACACAGGAGGCAGAGCTGCTAAGAGGTTAGACACAGTTCTAGAGCACACTCACTTCTGGAAACAGAAGATGGCCAGTCCCTCCCACTGCCACTGCTTGGGAAACCTCAAGTGACCAGCTCCCAGGGCACCAGGGACCATCTCTCTTAAAGACCATCTCCCTTTGGTTTTGACCTTTTCACTTTTGTTTTTCATGCCTGAGTTTCAACCCAGCCCTGCGACTTATTAGCTACGTAACCTTGAGCAAGTTATTTAAACTCTGTGAGCCTCAGTTTCCTCATCCTTAAAGTGAGCATAATAAAACTGCCTCCCTTACAAGGCTTGTTGTAAGGACTCCATATAAGATTGTGAACAGTGCGCTTAGAAGAGTGCTGGCACATGGTAACACTCAGTGCATGTTAGTTAAGGTTGTTCTCATCACTGCTCCTGTTACCACAGCACCACACAGCATTAGAAGTGCGCACAGTATTTATGATTTACTAGAGTACGAGAAAATCGTAGGATATGCTCTTCTCAGAATGAGAAGGTCACAGGAACAGATTGGAGCTCACTCATTTTAATCTGACTTGGTTTATAGCTTAGTTTAAAGACATAAATCAGTTCTGATTCCCAAATCTGAGGTTTACTATAGTTTGCTTTGAATAGTCCACACTGATTTCCATCTCCCCAAATCAGAAAGACTTCAGTACACTCCACTGGTCTCTCAAAAAAGAGTCCCTTTGTAATAGACTGTGCTGTACCACCCAAAGCCCAGCTTCAGGACTGAGGGATTTATTCCCCCAATTGCTGGGCGTGCTGACCTCGGGAATTGCCCCCAGCTGGCTGAACGGAAGTGCCTCAAGGACAGTCTTGCCCTCTTCCCGGGGGTCAGCCTGCATTCAATGACCGGTTGATTCAGGGACGTGAAAGTCCAGCCTCTGAGCCTCAAGTGGGGACAACTCCAAAGGGCTATTGCAGTCGCAGAGCTCCCCATGGGTTCAGCCACGTGGCAGCCCAACTCCGCCTTCTGCCCAATCCCTCCCCAGTAAGTGTTAATCTCAAGAGTATACTCTAATACACTCTTCGCATGCTAATCTCTGATTTAGAGTCCACTTCCCAGGAATTCAACCTGCAATATCCATTCTGCAGACGTAAACTCCAAGTTTGCTACTGGGCAAAACTGCCCTCTTCACAAATACCAATCTTTACGCAACAGGGTGGGCACCACCCAGCTTCTGTGCCTCCCCACCAGCAGTACGGTCTTATCGGGTCCTATACCTCAGAAGTTCCACCCCTCTTTTATGTGTTTTGTCATTGAAGGACTTCCAAAGCAGCCTGCTTGCAAACCTAGTGTAAGAATTTAGCAGCGTGACTCTGTCAGCTTCTTCCTTATAGCTTTTTTTCCCATTACTCATCCATGGGCCTGAGGGAAAACATGTTTAGATAACATTCCTCCTAAAACTCTGGGCTCCGTCAGGGATTGGGCTCATGAAGCCTGGTTCCTACCTCACTTATGGTAAGTCCTCTCCCATGAGGCTTCTCAGCACTTTATGCAAATAGACTTCCGTCAGGCCCACTGAACCCCAGCTACCAACACAGCTAATGCTCATGTGGCTTGCCCAAGCCACAGGATTTACCATTAACTGCTTAATGTTATGTTTTATGATAGGAGGTGAGCATAAATATTTGCCTTCTAAGCAGAGAATAGTTCAATTCAGCTCAGTTTGTAACCATAATTTTAAAAAGACCGAACAATTCGTAGTTTCCTTTGAAACCAGAGGATTCATCTTAGCAGCAGGATTCGCCTGTGTGAGGGTGAATCCAGCACATTTCCTGTCTGGCCTGTGTGCAGTTTCCAGCTGCCCAGTAAGGAGGACATGACATAAATTTGCTTGGCTGCCCAGGGCAGGTACTTCAAACGCGTCTCTCTTCTCCTTGAGCTCAAACCTGGCCTTAGCTGTGTCTGCTTCCTGCTCTCATCTCTGCCAGAGCCCTTGAGAATGATTAATCCTCAACACCAGGATGACTTTCCTCAGTGCAGAAAGTCAGTGGGACAGATGCATGGAGAGGAGAAGGGGACAACACATTGTGCCGTGTGGTCTGTGTGGACAAGGCTGGTTCACGTCTCAGCAGTTCCCACCATGGGTCACACTTGTCTGCTGTGCTGACAGCTACACACAGTGCCTCGTCCTGAGCACAGTGAGCAGGCCCTTCTTTCCATCCTGCTTCTCAGCCGAGGAGAGCAGACGGCACATGAAGGAGGAGATACACTATATCCCAGAGGAGACCCAGGCCCTCTCCCAGGAAGAAACATCACTTCTGAAGAAATCCTGGATCGGCCTTTTTCAACACAGCTCCAATTTTAATCCTAAAGAATTTATTGAGTGGATGCTTTATGCTTTAAATCTGTATATCAGCTGGAAAATGGTTCTCATAATTACAGTACATATCAATAAAAGGATGGTTTTAGTTCAGGAGGAAAACAAGATTGCATGAACTGAAAAGAGAAAGAACTACCATGTACTAACTCATCATAGCAAACGAAAAAAATGTCTACCCTAGTATTAACAACGATCATGTTCTTAGCTACTGTGTATTGGGTACTAACCATGTCCAGAAATTGTGCTAAATTTCTTACATTATCCCATTTAATCCTAATGACTAAACTATAGTGAAGGAATTGTGCCCGTTTGCTGGAAACAGAGGTTTGCAGAGATCAAGTACGTTGCCCCAAGTTACACAGCTAGAAGGTAGTGGAAGGGGGATTCCAATAAAGGGCTGTCTGACTCTGCCCTTAACCTCTACTCACTGGCCATTGGCTGCTTTTCGCATTCGTGACTAAAACCAGGATAGACATCTGCACTCAGCCAGGCTTTCTCCTTCTCCCGTTAGTAACTATCATCTCTGCGAGGGGCTGCCCATCCGAGAGTCCACCAGTGCACTACACAGCTGGATCCCTGGGACCTCCTGTCTGAAGACCCCTACCCCTAGCCTGGCTTCTCTGCAGGCAAGACGCCTACCTGGCCAAGTTCCCTTCCCTTGCACTCAAAGCCACTTCCACCAGGACACACTTCTCACATGTCATGGACATGTGTCCTCCGGCCGCTCCTCACTCTTGATATTGGAGACAAATACATAAGAGGTTCCAACTTATTTCCATCTCATAGTTTTCAGTAAGGCCCAATCAAGCTTTCGATAAAGCCCAAGACCCATCTTGAAGTAAGGACAAAGCCTTTCTGACTCTAGGGCTTTCTTAAATATTTTTACGTTCTTAGATACTCAGTAAACACTGATTTATTTACATGGCATTTCTGAACTACAGGCATTTTCTTTTTAATTGGAAGAGCAATTTTTGAGCACAGATCACTTCCACTCTGAAGCCACCATTCCCTCCTGTACTCTCAAGGCCTGTGTTAGTGCTCCTTCAGCGCTTGGCTGGAGCCATCTTGACTGGCATCTAACTGGATGGAGACTTGACTCGCCACTTACTCCATGTGGAAAGCTGACTGAGAGAAGATTTTTTTTGCTAATCTTCTGTCCTCGAAGGCCCTTTTTACATAGGAAGTTCTCAAAAGACAGTTGTTGAGTTGAATTTTACCCTTCTTTCACACAGAAACAAAGTCTAGAGAAAACCCATCCTCTGTCATCACCAATTCATCCTGATTTGCCCGAGACTTTCCCAGTTTGGGCACTGAAGCTCGGGTGTCCTGGGAGCTCCTTCAGTTTGGGGCAAACTGGGCTGGTTGGTCACCCTCTCACGCTCTCTGGTGTATGTGCGTCTACTTAAATAGTCCTCCTCAATAGTCTCAGGGAATACTCCGAGGAAAAAAGAAAATTATCGTACACACATATTTGGACTTTTCCAAAAACCAAAATGGAATATAACATGATAGGTGTAGAAACATAATTAGCTACAAGATAAACTTGAAAAGAAAACAAGATTTTAGCCCTAAAGATATTTCTTTTCTCTTTTCTGTTTTCTTTTCTTTACATCATAATTGTTGAAAGAAACAATGGGAGAGGTGAAATGATGGTGGAAATAAGCTAGACCCTCCGCATGTACTGTCATCTCTTAGAACACCATGTAATGTGAACTAAGCTGCACCTGTATAATTTTAGCAGCATACTGTGCACATGTTTAAAAAGAATCAATTTTTCTTAAGAGCCAAAGGGTTAAGGAGAGGTCGCAGGCACAATTGGAGAGCCTAAAAGCCAGATATTATTTTTGAGAGACTATAATAGCCTGGTGATCAGTTCAAGAAAATCGCAGTCATTCAAGATGATGTCTTACATGTACTGGCTTCTCTGTAAAATGAATTTACCTTTTCATTATTATTTACTGAGTGAGCCAGTATTTCATTTGTATGGATTTTATCCAGCAACTAGGGAGAAAAAAAAAAAAACGCAGAAAATCTAATAAAAAGATGAAGCTGCTGTACAACATTTTGAGTCTGTATCCTGCCTTTTGAGGTCACATTTCTGTCTTTTTTATGATGTTCATTTTAGAAAATGAAAAAATGTATACATATGGAGGTATGCATTTTATGTATTCCAACTGACAGCAAATTCAACCTGACAAGTATGGAGACATACCTATCAGGAATGACAGCAATAAAATAGTGGCAAAAATAAAATCACAACCTCACAAGCAGATTGGTCTCATTGGTTTATCATTTGAGTAATAATGTAGAATCTTGTCTGCCTGGTACAGGCGTTACATTCTGCCATTTCAGGATGGGTATTGAGAATATATACAGTTAGAGTTGGCACCTGGTGCCATTCCTTGTGCAGAAAGTTGAACCCCTGCACAGTATGTTAGCAAGTACCCTCCTCTTGAAAGGGACCTTCAGGGGCCGGCCCTGTGGCCAAGTGGTTAAGTTCGCACGCTCTGTTTCAGCAGCCCAGGGTTTCTCCCGTTCAGATCCTGGGCGCAGCCCTAGCACCGCTCATCGGGCCATGCTGAGGCGGCATCCCACATGCCACAAATGGAAGGACCCACAACTAAAATATACAGCTGTGTACTGGGGGGCTTTGGAGAGAAGAAGGAAAAATAAAATCTAAAAAGAAAAAAGGGACCTTCACTAAACCCCCAACCTTTTCATTTCTCATCATCCACTGTTAATTCCTGGGGGGTTAGGGAGCGTCACAATTAAATACCTTGCGTATAATATCATAACAGCATGCTGCCATCAGGCCAGAGTTGACTAAAAAGTCTTTAAAAATCGAAATCTCTTATGCAATGATTTTTCAACCTGTGAATCCCAAGGAGATGCAAAGGGTCTATGAATCTACTTTGGATTTTCCCAACCAATAGATCTAAAACTATAGCCACTACTGGAAGCAACCCAAGTGTCCATCAATGGATGAATGGGTAAGCAAAATGTGGTATATGCATACCATGGAATATTCAGTCTTAAAAGGAAGGAAATTCTGACATACGCTACAACATGGCTGAAACTTGAAGACATCATGCTGAGTGAAATAAGGCAGTTACAAAAAGACATATAGTGTATGATTCCACTTATATGAGGTACAGAGAGTAGTCAAATTCATAGAGACAAAAAGTAGAATGGTGACTGCCAGGGGCTGGGATGACGGGGGAATGGGGAGGTAGTGTTTAATGGGTATAAAGTTTCAGTCTTATAAGATGAAGAGAGTTATGGAGATGGATGTTCATGACAGTTGCACAACATTATGAATGTATTTAATACTACTGACCTGCACATTTAAAAATGGTTAAGATGCTAAATTTTATGTTATGTGTATTTCACCACCATTAAAAATTTGGAAAAACATACATATAGCTACTCTCATATAAGGGTTCTTAAACTTTTTAACACAAAAAGAGAGCCCTTATATTCAAAAAGGTTGGGAACCACCAGTCTGGTGGGAAAAGTACAGATGGGAAACAAAGTTAGATTTTTATCCTATCTCAGACACTAACTAGTTTTTGGAGCTTGAGCAAGTCATTTGTCTTCTCTATGCCTCAGTCTCTGTACCAGATAAATGAGGACAGGTGAGGGAAGCTCAATGAGAAGTTTAAAAATACCTTTCAAAGGAAACAGTTATGACTTATCCAGCTTCCTGCCCCATTGCTAATAACTATGACCCCTGATACCAAATTAGCAATATTCGTTTCTCAAGTAAATACCAAATCCACGTGGAACCATAGTTATGAATCCAAAAATTCACTGATTGGGGTTATTGCTCCACTCCTCTCCCTGGTTGTCAACACTTGACCACACTGTGGTTCCCTAACTCTTAGCTGCTTTCTGAGTGGTAAAAAGCTTACCTATCAAAAGGCGTTGCTTACAGCATCCAAATACATGAAGCCGTATTCTCTAATCAATGAATCATCCAGGTGTCTGTACCACCCAGATCCAGAGCCATGGAGGCAGCCCTGAAACTTACCGGTCCATGAGGAGGGTCAGCAGTCATTCAGTACCCACAGCCTGCCAGAGCAGAGGAGAAAGCTGGGCCGGATGTCGCTGGGGTGGGGAGGTGGGTCAGGTATGAGCTTGTTTACCACACCAGCTGTTATAAAATCTCCAGTTTCCTATACCCATTGCTGATTTCCCCTAATTTGAGAACTCGGACTAAACTCTAAATCTTAGCTCAAGCTGAAAATCAAAATTTAAGCTAAAATCAACAGTAAAACCTGCAGTAATTCTGAAAAATAGTGGTCTCTGAAGCAACATAGCACTTGTCCACTTTAAAGATAAGTTTCAGAAATTCAATAAGAGGAGCCTATTTGAAACCACTGCTCTGTGGCCCATCTTGATGGATATAAAACAACATTATTGTTTGTATGAAATAACATTAAAGAGGAAAAATGGAATATAAAATGGTATGTTTAAGACAAAGTAATAGATTGATTGATTATAACTATGCAGAATGCTTATATGTACATCAGTAAAGACAGATTATTTTGAACAAAAAAATGGCTTAATATTTATTATTTCTGGTAGATTTAAGTCTGGAAGGAAATTAGAATGGAAGAAAGAGACGTGCAGAAAGATTCAATACAACGTAAGTGGAACCAGTTTTAAACAAGTGACCCTGTGATACTAGCCCATAAAGAGCTCCCTTAGAAACCTCTGACATCCTCAGGGTCAAAAGTCCGTCATTCAGTGGGCATTTCATTATTTAAATCCGGTGGATGCCATCTTAGTCACACGCTCCACCACCACCTTCATTTTTATTGTTCTGCACTCTGCCCAGATTAGAAGCTGCAAGTTATCAGAGAACCACAAGTACAGCCCCACTGAAAATGGGTAAACCCCCCCGACCAAGTGTTTGGCCAGATGGTATTATCTATGAAGCTGGAGGGACATGAAGCCAACCACAAGAAAAGAGTCTCTGCTATATGTTAATGCTGACCTTCTCTGGAACAGCGTGCTCTTTTTAGCTTCTACACATGTCTAATCACTAGGGAGTTGTCTAGCTACACGAATTTTTCACATTTGTCAGCTAAATCAGCGCTCCAAATGCACAATGCAGCACTTAGAAACATTATGTGAATTTATTAAATTCTCTAGAGGACTTTGGGTCCATAAAGTAGTAAATTGATTACAGGGAACCGAGGCCATAATATTTTCATCAGCAACAAAAGCAGTCGTGCTCCCATATTGTCCATGGCATGTGAAGAGAAACCGTTCCTCACTTCACGTAAGCCAGCAGGCTGAGAAGCACATGGCAAACAAGAGAAGGCTGTGGGATGCACCAACATAGTCTGTCACTTACTTGGTTCTTTTAGAATGACGGGTTTCCAGTGCACCAGTTATAAGAAAACATGTGAGAAATATAAATGGCTTCTTTCTACTCCAGATTTGCCTATGAATGCTTTCAGAATTAGCCCTCGAGATCATAGCTTCTCATTAACTTTACCATGAAATTGCCTATTGACATCGCTATCAAGATGAGGAGGAGTAGTAGCAGACCAAGAGGAGATGAGGGGTCAATGTGGATGACACTTTTGATACGAAATATGCTTATATGTTGCTTGATGACCACGTGACTGAGCACCAATACCCGCTTCCAAAGAGGGAAGGGACAATCCTAGAAATTTCTAGGATGCCTAATATGCCAGGAAATATTATAGATGCTTTCCGATATGTTATCCTGTTTCAAGCATTGCAACAACCTTATGAACTAGGAATTATAATTCCTGTTTTTAAGTGAGAAAGCCAAAGCTTAGAGTAGTTAAATAAATTGCCCCAAAACACAGAGCTGACACGTCGTTAAGTTGAGATCCAAAGCAGCACTGTGTGTTTCCAAGGATGTCCTGGTTCTTTGACCCCAGGTCAAAATATTTGCTGCTCATTTCTTCCAAAAGCTTTGACTCTCACAGAAGGTAATTGGGCATCTTTCAGCTGCTGCATGGGGCAACTTTCACCATCGTGAATCTTTCTGGATGATGAAGAAAGGAGAATTCTGGGGGCGATCTTGTTAGTGTCTTGGCACCAGAGGTGTCATTTTAGAGCCTTCTCCTAGAAGATGACTTTGACCATTTCACTGTGTCTTTGAATCTTCTGTAGGCATCCTGGAAAAGGGTGTGATTATAAAATTTAGGTATGATGAGTGATCATGTTTTTTAAATCTCTCTCTAGATTTTAATAAACATCTAAAATGACCCTAGTTCTTCCCTCTATTTAAAGGGTGGTGTACAAGAGGCATAATCAGAGGGTCAGCAATTCTTACCCCTCTGTGGCCTCTGACTACACAAGGAGGTCTCTGTGAGAGGAGCAGGGACCTTGCTACAGAAAGGAGCACGGATTTAGGACTATCAACTCCTCTCCTTGCGCCACAGGCCTTGGACCGAGACCCTTGGCTGTGATGGAGAAGACGCAGGGTCTCCATAAGGCCTGAAAACAGCTGGGCCACAGGCTAACATGAAAGGGAGGGCTCTGTTTTTTATTAATCTGTGGACTCCCAGTGCTTGGCAGACTGCCTGGTGCATAGTAGACCCCCAATAAGTGTTTATTAAATTCCACTGAAATATTAAGACAGCTCAGCAGTTTGTCAAGTTATCTGTATCAGAATATTAAAAATTACATTGTGAGTTGTTTTTAAATGTAGTGATTTGCAAGCATAAATGTATTTCATATGTGGTATTTCACAAAGCTAAACCCAGCACTTCCCACTTTGTTGTAAAGCTATATATTCAGGCAACTCTGACCCTGTAGCAAAAGCTATTCATTATATTTGAATTTTTCCTGGCATACATGCCCATCCAGAATATTCTTTCAAAACTGGAATTATTCAGGCCACACCAGAGCATAGAACCAACTTGGAATTAGCCATTTTTGTCTATTTCTTATTTCCCATAGTAAGGGCTGCAGTTGTATGAATTGCAAAGACTGTGGCTCCCTCTGACTTTTTTGCTTATGGAGAGGGTGGATATTTTTTCCCCCTTATTGCTCATCTGATGCTAAAAACATTCAGAAATTAATCTAATTCATTTTGAGATTAATGCTGTGAACGCCATTTGCTCAGTCCAAACCCAAAAAGCCTCAATTGCTACATGAAACACCACCACCTACTGTCAATACTGTCCTATTACACTCTCATATTCTCAGCCCTGAAATCCACTTAAAGCTGCTGAACTCTCTCCCATTGGGAAATTTTGACAAGTAAATTCACAAACAGAACCGATTAGAAAGACTTCAAATATAATGAATTTCTTACTCTATTTTACCTTCATGGAAACTTCTCCCTGCTCACAGTATTCGTTAAAAAAAAAAAAAAATCTGATCTCTACCGTTTTTCTTGGACTATAAAGTTGTAAAAGGTAACAAGTCTTTCTTCAAGTCTGACACCAGTATCAGATGGATTCAAACCCGTCATTTCATGTCTTTGTGCCAAATGAGTTCAGCAGTACTATTCTACATAGAGTAAATTTTTTTCTCACAGAACACTAAAACTAGCTTTAATAATAATCGTATAGTTGATTTTTTCACTGTGAATGTTTGTTTCTTCCTCATCAGAACATTCGTTCAACAGATATTTACTGATCTCTAGGCTTGGGAATACCAGTGAACAACATGGATCTCGTCTCTGCCCATATAGAGCTTATAGCCCGGGAGAACAAACAGACAACCCGGACAATGTCGTAAGCTTTACCAGGAAAATAGGGGGCTGTGCAACCACGGAGCAAGGGCATCTAACATAGATAAGGGGAATTCAAGGGCAGCCTTCCAGCAGGCACTGTTAACGTCCCCCCAATATCCCTTCAGCCCACTTGTAACTGTAGCTTCACTTGTAGCTTCAATAGATAGTTCTGATCACACTGACGGTTTCCTACATCAAGCACATGCATTTCCCTAGTGGCAGACCTTTTCCCTAATGGGCCAGCTAAAGGTGCCAGGAATTAACACCCCCAAAGCATCCCTCAACCAGCCAGGGAAGGAAGTTGGTGGATAAATACCCCTGCTTCCTTACCCCTCAATAGAAAATTCTGAAGTGTATTCTACTCTGGCTCTTAAGAGGCCCCCAGTGGAACGTATGCAATTAGTATGTTGACAGAACTGTTGGCATTTCAATACACTCAGTAAATAACATCTGTCTTTCCTACAAATGTTGTGAGGCAATTAAGAAATAAGACCAATACCACAACTAGAAGGTCCTGCAACTAAGATATACAACGATGCACCAGGGTGGATTTGGGGGAGGTAAAGCAGAAAAAGAAAAAAAAAAAGGAAAGAAGACAAAAGAATAAGGCAGGCGGGGGACTGGATATCACATTGATAATATTGGAGAATGTGACTTATATGATTAGGCAAGTAGACTCCATTATACTCAACCTAAGAATTCAACTAATCTTCTGAGTCACATGCACCCCTAGAATGGGCCAAGCCTCCGAGGGACAGGGCCTGCCCCTGGTATATTTATGGCAAGGAGGATCAGAGTAGAACACAAGCTTCCCACAGACAGCCTCGCCCCCAGAGAAAAAGAGGACAGGCTGGGCCAAACAGTCATAGTTACTCCTTCCACATTCACCAGTCAGAGAAGTGACTCCTCCTCCAGAAAAGCAAAAGGAGCAGCAGAAAAGACCAAAAGTATTATACTAGCAGAGCTCCCTTCACAGAGAGTAAAAATATCAACTGTAGGAAGAAGTGTCCCCAACACTACCAACCAATGCTCCCTCCCCTGTCAGCAACACTTGACCAGGGTTTTGCTTGTCTGATGATTCCACCAGAACACCACTCAATATAATAAAGAAAAACAAAATCTTTTAATTTCCACACTCTCATTACTCTTTCCAAGTGATATTGGCCTCCAATTAAGACCACAGTAATCAATTATATGAATAGACAATGATCATTAAATCAATGGTCTCTAAGACATTAATAAATGGATTTTAGCCATGTAGTGTCTGCCTATAAAAGGCACTTAAGAAAAGCTTTGCTTTTTTCTGATTTTTCTTTCAGCACTTTTTGTACCCTTACTAGATGCTAATACTATTACTTATTTAACCCTCATATTAGCCTATGAAGTGAGTACTGGTGTTATCGCCACTACTCAGATCAGGAAACTGAGATTTAGACAGGTTGGAAGACTTGCCGCAGGTCACATAGCTAATGAGAGGAGCCAGGATTCAAACCTTGGTCAGTCTTATGCCAAAACTCATGGTCTTAAGCACTACTCTATCCTTCCCCTGTAATCATTAAACTAAGCGTGTGCCTTAAAATCAGTCATTCAATTTGCTTTAAACTAGAAATGCCAACAGGACAATGAGCTCTAAAACTAATTAATGAATAATGTAAATTGATTCCAATATTGTTTCATGATTAATTAGCCCTCAAGTGCAAAACCAAACTCTGCTTGGAAAGAAGACTAGAAAAACTAGAAAGAGGAAGAAAATGCTTCCATCTTTTTAGACAAACCATTGCCAAGTATCTTCCAATCTGAAATTAATCTCAGTAATATCTCTAACTCTTTGAGGCTCTATTTTTCCCTATTCTCTACAGGACTCTCTTATTTCAGTAGTTTCAATTTTTCACGAGCACCACTTGTGAAATATATACAGTTTTGAAAAATGCTACAAATAGAACATACATGTAATTCATACTGCAGTTACAGCCCCTTAATACTTAGTATTGTAATTATTTTTCATATCTTTAAAGATATGAAGTCAAGGACATATTCCTAGCACCTAAAATGATAAGTGACATGTATTAGCGGTTCAACTGTTTATTTGAATAAACGAATGAATGTCTTCAAAGTGTTTGCCTTACAGGATTTTTCTCTTTTGGAAATTTTCACAAGTTTGCTAAGTGAACCCACAATAGGGCAATTTAAGTGAACTGACTTTCATTCCAGTTTTTTTCTTAATGGAAATAGATTCTTGGACCAAGAGTAGCCGCTATATCCGGACCTAAGAAGAATGCACATTATCCAGAAATCTTAAGCTTGGGGTTGAAGTCATCACCTCAGTGTATCTTCGAGTTGTCTGCTCTTGAGGAGGGGTGCATTTGTGTTGTCATATTGTACTCAGGAAAGTTAAAGCATTTGGCACTTTCAGAATTTCACTCGTGGGGAAAGGGTGTGGACGTGTGCTGGTGTCCCAGCAGTGCAGTGGAGTGGGGTGTGGTTGTTCTGGTTTGCTCATTTGCCCAGGAGGCATTCCCTCATGTTCTGACACTAAGGTAACATATTCGTGTTGTTATGGTCCCTTCTCCTCCACTCCCAACCGCAGGATGAGCAGCAGATTCCAGCTGGCTGTTCTGGATACCCCAATCTCCTTATCACATGATTGGTGCAAGGCTTGGCAAGTGACCCAAATCAGGCCAGTGTCCTTCCTCGAGATCCTTCTATTTGTATCTGAGTCGTGATGCAGAAACGATATGAAATCTGGACTTCTGGCAACAATCTTTCCTGAAGCATGAGGGAATAAAACCATACAGAAATGAGAAACAGAGGGAGCAGGTCCTGATGACAGTGGGGTCTAGATCTAGCCTCCAAGGCCTTTGTTCCCAGAGCAACTCCAGATCTGGGAGCTAACCCCTTTTCTTGCTTAAGCTAGTTTGAAATAGGTTTCTGTCACCTGAAGCTGAAAGAGACCAGATTCATACACCAGGGCCTTGCCATAGCTGGATAATGTAACCTCCTTTCATGACATTGGTTCTGTGGGGAGATGTTTTCAAGTCCAAAGAGCCCAAAAGCCCTCGTAAACTTTTTAAACACAATCTTTCTGGCAAGTTGAGAGTGAGTTGAATCCAATACATTCATAATGCTGACCACAAGATGGCACCTAAAGCATTTGTCAAAGACTTCTCAACCAGACACAGGATGATTGCCAAATTCTAATATCTTACGTATGCCCCCCACATAGATCCCATTGTGGTTGCAAAATTGTTCTATTTTAGGTGATTCCATATACATTCTGGTAGTTACAGTGTGCCTCGCAGAGCACCTTGCACTTAATGGTATTCAGCAGATGGTCAAATCACCAAAATGTTGAACAAATGTGAAAAGGTGAGGTTTGGTCATTTCTTTCAGGATAACAGATTGCCTGCTGTGCTCAGAAATTTAGTCATATCAACAGGCTGTATGACAGCAGAGATCACCAAACCCCCATTATGCACCCATGAAATTAGCCTATCTATCCTTTCTTCATGGCCAAACACAACTTCATGTTATTTTTAAATTGTTTTCCCTGTTGACAACTTAGAGTCCCTGTCCCTAAACCAGATTTACTGTCCACCAATTGGCCCAAGGAGTCTTAAAGCTTGCCTTCAGTTTTCAGTTACAATCTGCTACACGGAAGGTCAATACAAAAATATACTGCATCTTACAGATTCTGTCTTTGAATTATGTTTTAATATGAGTTTATGAAAATGGAAGGACAAAGCCTCCTGGAAAACATACGAAGCTCTACCACCAAAATAGAAGTTTGTGACCCCTCTTCATTGGGAAAGTCCTTCTCCATTGCCCCTCCTTTGATAGTAAAACACCACCACGTGTTGTATCCTGATCACAGTCTGTAATTTTCCTTTCCAGCACTTGGCACAATTTATAATTATCCATTTTTATTTAATTATATGCTTCATATTTTTCTCCCTCTAGCGACAGTTACTATCTCCACAAGGGAAGGAACTGTATCTGTTTTTGTACCACTATGTACGTAGCACCTATAACACTGACGTTCAATAAATATTTATTTAATAAATAAACAAACTAGAGTATCACAATTCTAAGTCAATTTCCTGAATACAGAGAGTTACTATAAAACAGGTTCAGTCATTCATCAGGATATGGTCTATGTCCTGACAAATGATGGCAGGGACACAGAACAGTTCCAGAGTCCAATCCAATCCAGGTTGGGAGGAAAGCCTTCCTCAGAGAGCCCAGGATCTAAACCAGTCACTGCTGTCCAACCCGTTTCCAGCACACACTTTCCTCTACCATGGGAAGAGGCTGACCAAGAGGATACAGATCTATTCCCATCCCAACTAGAGCTCTCCCTAAACTCTCTTGGCCATAGGTGGATCACACTTAATCCGGTCCCCAACTCTACACAGGGCTCTTGGCCAATCAACACCTTTCTAACCAACCTCTCTTTCCTGCTTTTTCTCTCCGTATACTTGCTGTCTCCTGGTGATCTCAGTCAGATTTCCCAACTTTTATTAATTATTTAACCTGACTCCAGTTAGTCTCCTGGCTAAAAAGGGCTTTTTCTTCACATATTAGCATATGTACAGAAGTATGTATGTAGAATATGGAGACTGCCCACAGCAAAGGAATACTGAGCAAGGCTGTACTGCCACTGTACCTGTTATGAACAGTAAGTTTTAAGCAACAAAAATTAACCACGGCAGACTTACACTAGAAAGTGATGTAAATGGAAGGACAAAGCCTCCTGGAAAACATACGAAGCTCTACCACCAAAATAGAAGTTTGTGACCCCTCTTCATTGGGAAAGTCCTTCTCCATTGCCCCTCCTTTGATAGTAAAACACCACCACGTGTTGTATCCTGATCACAGTCTGTAATTTTCCTTTCCAGCACTTGGCACAATTTATAATTATCCATTTTTATTTAATTATATAGAAAGGGGTGTGGTAACTCATAGAATCAAAAGAAAAAGTGTAGAATCAGGCGTTAAGGAGGAAACAAGGCAGCTTTAAGGATCTGGGTAGCAGGAAATAATAGATTCTCTTCAAGATGCCTCCCTTAAAGCAAACCAGCTCAGTGCATGTTCAGTCCTTGTGGACACTTCAGTCCAGAATCCAACATCTGATTGTCCTAGACTGGATCATGTGACCAACCCTTGACCAGCAATGGGTCACCTTGATTGACAGGCCCATCAAGAACCCATTCATGGGGGATGTTTCAGTTACTCAAAGAAAAGGAAATAGATGATGCCTAGATGTCCATTAGAGCCTCTAAACCTGGTACAGATGCCTTTGAGTCCTAGAGTGTGCCATGTTCCCCTGAGAAAAGTGAAGCATAATAGAGTATTCTTCCAAAAGAGCCTCCATAGAGAAGGGCTTGAGCTCTGCCTGTAGAAGCTTTCCTCCTAGGACATTTTGACCAATAATTGGTAAGCGATGATGTCAAAAGGAAAATGGGAATTAAAATGGCTATTATCCAAACATCCAAAGCCAGAGCCAGGCAAACTCCGAAGCAAGTCACTCCATTCCTTCGTTCATCATGTCTTTATTAAGAGACTGTGCTCTGCTTTTTTTGTTTGTTTGTTTTTGTTCTGTTCTTAGTTGCTATTTCTCTCTCCCCTCACTCCAATACACACACACACACGCACACGTCTCTAGGCACTGTCTTTTCCTGATTAAAATAGTAGTGGAAAGAGCTTCAATCTAGAAATCTGAGTCTCTTCTTTTTCGTCTGTAACAGCCTAACTCACATGGATCTATGAAGACATATATATGAAGGTGCTTAGTAAGTTGCTACACACATAGAAAAATAAGGTAGTACGTTTATTGCTAATAAAGTATTATTTCAGAACTGTTTCTCCCCTTTCAGGGCTCTTTCCCCCTCACCACTCCCCCTCCGTCAAGTCCAGCAGCCTGGTGACTAACGGGTTTTAGAGGAGTTCTCTGATGATAGAACAAAGAGCCAGATAACCCAAATCCTGAGAAGAAGTTAAGACTGGAAATGGTTTAATATGCTAAACTTTTCTCAGCCGTTGGGGGACTAACCTCTCAACAAGTCTCCTTGCCATTGTTGAATCTTTGAGGGGGTCCAATAAATAGCACCCCTCTTCTCTGCCTGACTCCTGAACCAAGCCAGAAGTAAGACAAATGAGTCAGCAGACAGAAAACCAAAATACCACCTTTATTCATAAAGTCTGTGCTGGAGAACAAGACCTACTGTGAAAGTCGAACAGTCTTCCTAAGCCCAAAGTCTTGATCTCAGAAGCTCGTCGGAGGGAAAGTTGAGTCCCGCAGTGGGCAGGCTCGCGCACTGAGGTCAGGGAAGGGCAAAGTGACCAACCCCCATTCTCAGCACTCTTAGTGGGTTAGTTCCCACCCATCCACAAGCATGTCTATCAAACACTCGGCATCTTTATTTTCACTAACCTCTGACTGAATTTAGTATTTCCTTCAATTCAGAATGTCGCCAACAAACCACATAGTATTAGCAGTATCTGTGACCTAGTCAACCAATCCATATCACAAGTATTTTCACAACACTTTGCAGTTGTTGCAAATCTCATGAAATACTATATAAATGTGTCACTACTTTCAAATCACAGTAATGAGACTACCCACTGACCTACTGAAGATGTACATATATTACAAATTTTTAAACTATTTTAATAACTATACTTCAATATAATTGGTTTCCTCTGTGATTCTATTTTATTTTATGCAATGAAACATATTTTTCTGAGCTTTCTCAGACTAGCATATGATTACATGGCACAATAAAAGAATCCTTGTTCCAAGGGAGTCAATATAAGATTTTAAGTAGAATGACATGATTAGATTTGTCTTTCATAAAGAAAACTCTGGAAACCTTTACAGAAGGATCTAGAGTCAGGGTAAATTAATGGGTCCTACAAAGTCCTTTGCAGTCTGGCCTTCATGCCCCTGCTCTGCCTCGTGTCTTGCCTTTCTCCCACATCTATCTGACCTTCTAGGCACCCGGCCTTCTCACTATCTCCCTACATTTCATGCTCGTTACTTCTCTAGGATTCTAAAAACGTTGTTCTCTCTCCTCGGAATGACTGCCATCCTCTTTCCCACACCATGAGCACCTACACATTCTTCACAGCCCAGTTCACATCCTTCTGTCTTTGGAGCTACCTTTTGTCCTATTCCTGTAGCCATAGCACCTTGGACATAATCTAGCACAACACACAGCACGTGGCATTCCTAGTAATCATGTCAATCTGTCTCCCAAACTAAGCTGTAGCATCTATTGTCCTACTACCCACAGGAATACAGTGTGCCAGCCCTGCTTGATTAGTCTCCTCTCATGCTAATTTTATTGCTTACCTAATTCATTCTATCTCTCTTTGCTTCAAAGGCCTCTGTCCCCATTGCATGCAGAAGTGTCTTGTGCCTCCCCTCTTCTCTTTGGCCACCATCCCCCTGCAAGTCATCCTAGGTCCCCCTCATTCTCACTCCAAGGCCTCTCCAAGTTCCTGGTTGGCTCCCAGACAATTCCATGCCCCTGAGGGTAACTGTTCTGTGCAACTTCATGTGTGCATGTGAGTCAGCAGAGAGATTCTATCTACACACACCATACCACCATTTCTGCTCTTCTTCAGCTGCACCATATTAGCATGGGGGTTGGGACAGAGGACTTCTTTCCAAGGCTTTCTGCCTTCAGGCTTCACCTGGGAAGTGAAGGGTATGTCCTCTCTGCCCTGACATCCTCCTAAACCTATTGAAAGTGTCTCTTCTTTCTCATCCTTCACCTTCACCACATGGCTCAGTGCAGGAGTCCCTCTCAGGCACTCACCAGCATCAAAGCCTCAGTCACGTTCCCTCTGAATCTTGACTTCCCACTAGTCACTTAAACTTTAATGCCTGTCGGATGGAGAACTGCTCTCACACCATTGTGCATCTTTCTCCCGACTACAGTTAGAAAGTAAACTCAATGCTTAAGGACTCCTTTGCTCTCAAAAATTTGACTCTTCCAATAAGCATCCTAGTTTTCACTATAATAACAAATGCTGCAATGTGTTTTTTTAAATCAATTCAGAAACTCAATTTTTACATTTTTCAGGGCCACAGCAATGAACATTGCTGATAGGCAGAAGTCTAAGGATCAGCAAGAAAATAGCAGGAAAGGAAAGCATTTGCAATTTTATCTGCCATGCTAGTGTGCGTATTGTGTGGAGACTTGGAAATGAACGAGAGCAGCATTTGGTTTCCTAAAGTCAAATAACGAGTTAAACTAAGCCAGTGGAAGTTTTTGGAACTAAATCTAGCATTATCAAAAGTCAGAGCCCAAAAGATCTGGAGAATCCGTCTTTGTCTAACACCTTCTACAGAGATGAGGCACTGAAGCTTTGGGAGGGGAGAAACAGATGGAATTAAATGACTCACCCAAGGACACAGAAACCAACACTCCCTTTTTATTTTTAACGACCATTCAGTGCTTGCTCCATGCCCAGCAATCTGCCATCACTACCTAGTCATTGTCTCATTTACTCCTCCCAGCACCCCCTGAGAATTGGTGCTATTAGGCCCATTTTACAAAGGAGTAACTGGGACTTAAGAGGTTAATTTCTTGTCATATAGCTACTAAATGGAGGGTCAGTTTTCAATCCCATGATGTTTGATGCCAGAGCCCAGGATCCTAACCTGGACCTACTGTGTGTTAGACACCATGCTGAGGGCTGAGAATACAAAGAAAAATAAGAAGCAATAGTGGCCCTGAGTTGCTGGATTTACTAACGATACAAGCTACTGTTAATCTGTTCTTGGGGCCCACAGTGATGTTTCTGTCAGGTTAAGAACAAGGACTTCTCCCTTGAAATCTACTCAATAGCAGCTGATAACTCAGAGGCCATATCATTTAGTGCAAAGATCGCAGGACTTAGGGTCTGCAGACTCTGGGTCTAACCTCAACTCTGCTACCTACTTACCATCTATGAGTCCTGTGTTCGCCTCTGTTCTCTAGCTGCACAAATGTGAAACGTCCATCGTGGCTAGCTCACAGGACTATTACAAATTTCAAAGATCGTAAACTTGAAAGCCCTCAGCTAAAGGTCAAGAATTGTTGTAAATACTCATCTGAAGTCATATTGTATATTTTCCCACAAAGGTTTTCAAACCATTTTATAAATAATTATAATCAGTTCGTGAAAATTTAAGCAAGTAAGGCACAATAGGGGTTCATAGGGAAGGATAGGGAAAGAAAGGAACCACAGAATGACACAACAGCATTGGTCATGTTCTGGCTGTTAAGTCGATCAGGGGTTCCCTGGCTGTTCAATTTATTAGGATGCTTCCTAACTCATATATGGGGTACAGACATTCTTTTTTACATATTAAATATTGAATAATAAATGTTTGAATTTTTTAACAAGGAAAGTAAGGGATTACTGGGAAAAAGCTATAAAGCAAGAGGTTAGAAATATGTGTACTCTCTTAAGGGGAACTTTGTGTTTGGGGTTCTTTTATGGAGGAAACTTAGGGTCACACAGACTTTATTGGTGGAGGGAAGATAAAAGCAACAAATCTAACCTATTGATTTTTTTGAACTCAGATCCTACCAGGTTTCAGCCTTTGAACAGGTTAGTGCCCACTTTACTCTTTTGAATGTAGGAGACCATTTCCTCTTCCAAGAAAGAGCTCTCATCTAGTCAAGAGATACAGCACATTTGTCATAACTAGAAATTTATTTGGAAGAACAACTGGGTTTTATGCAGGCCATCTGGAGAAGATAAATGTTTCGTGTAAACATGTGGGAAATTTCACCGACAACATATGTAGCTAAATGAACTGCCTTCAGCATTGCCAAAAGAAGAAAATTCCATTACACACAAGGAAGGTATTTCAACAATCACCTCAAAATAAATACACATAAATCTTTTAATTTAACTAAAACATATGTAAGGTGTAGCTATGTTTCTTTTCAATGTACTGACAACCAAATATACAGCCTCTGCAGAGATGCGTTGGGTTCAACTCCATAGGGACAGGCTCGAAATCATTGCATTCAGAGGCTCATGTTTAAAGAAATATGTCTTCCTGAAACCTCCCCAGCTTTGCACACCTTCCACTCCTCTGAACAGTTGACATGATGTCATGGAAGAGTATCAGACAGGAAATCAACAGTTCTCGTCCTGCCCCGGGCACTAATTCACAGAGTGACCTCAAACAAGTCCTGTCACCACTCTGTTTTAGTTTTATCTCCTATAAAAGGAAGAAATAATTCTTTCTCTATCTACATCTGAGGGTTTTTGTGAAGATACTATTAACACCTCATGTTAGCATAATATCTTATAATTTAGTAAGTGTTTCAAATAGACAGTTTCATTCAATTACAACAAATTTATCCCCAGTTTATAGATGAGAAAATTGATACTGTATTACGAAAAAGGAATACTACAATAAATCCCAAAAAGTCAGTGGTTTAACACGATAAGGTTTCTTTCATGTTCACATATCAATATAGTATAGGTGCTCCTGGTCACTGAGTAGCCTTCTTGCGTGAGTGAAGAGCCCAGGCTCCTTCTGCCTGTGGCTTCACCAGGCCTTAGGACTTTAGAGTCCTCAGTCTCCAGCAGGCAGACAGGCAAAGAGAGAGTGGAGAGAGCACACCCACTTCTTATCAACCTCATCCTGGCCATGACCCAGATGACTTGCATGCACATCTCATCAGTGAAAACCAGTTAATGGCTCCACCTAGATGCAAGGAGGCATTGGGATGTGTAGCCCCTGGCTGGCCAGCCACTTCTCAGCGACAGTGTTATTCTGTGGAACAGGGAACACAACTTCATGGTGAACAGTTAATTACCCCAGCCACAATGAAGTGGTTATGTAATTACCTCAAGGCTACACAATTAGTTGATAAGTGTAGACATCTATTTCTGCATAACACACTATCACAAACCCAGCAGCTTAAAGCGACAAATGTCAGTTTTCTCATAGCTACTCTGGGTCTGGAGTCTGGACACAGGTTAGCTGATCTCCATTTCAGAGTCTCAAGACTGCAGTTAAGGTGTCAGCCTGGGCTGAGGTCTCATCTGGAGGCTCGACTAGGGAGGGACTCACTTTCTCACTCACATGGTTTTTGGCAGCATTTGGCCCCATGCAGCTGTAGGATTCATGGCAGCTTCCTTCTTCAAAGCCAGCAATGGATAGAGAAAGACTCTAGAGTGAGTAAGCCAGCAAGACAGAGTGATACAAAACATAATGTAATCGTGGCAGTAACATCTCATCACCTTTGCTATGTTCTACTGGTTGGAAGCAAGTCACAGGACCACACACCCTCAAGGGGAGGGGATTACACAGAAACATGATTATCAGCAGAAGGATCACGGGACCACCTTAAAGTTTGTCCATTACCATAAGAAACTCAAACCCAGATTTCCTGACTACAAATCCATTGTTCCTTTCATTCAATCATTTGTCCAGTTTTGAACTCCATAATTCTTATCTGTAAAATGTGAATAATATTTGCATGTAACATACTCAGCTGTTGTGAGGAACTAATGAAATAGTAGATGTGAATGCACTCTATAAGCTGTAAGGTACAATGTGAATTTAATAGGCATTTGTTATTATTTTATCCCCTTCCTGTGATGTTTCTTTACTCTTCCTGCTGTCTAAATCCTACTCCTCCCTTAAGGACCATATTAATGTTTCCTCCTCCATGAAGCACGTGTATTAGTTTGGATTATGTTCAGTTTCATATAATAAGAACACAAAATGATGACTCAAATAACGTTGAAGGTAGAGCTGATAAGATAGACCCACAAAGTCATTGGGACCCAAACTCCTTCCATATCTCTGGTCTGCCTTGCCTAGAGTGTCATCCTTGTCCTCACGGTCCAAGATGGCTACTGGAGCTCCAGCCATCACATCCCAAAACCAAGCAGGTAGAAAGAAAAAACATTTTTTGTGTATACTTCCCAAAAGTCCCACACAACACTTGGATTCATGTCCTTTTGACAAGAACCCAGTCCCAAGTTATACCTGCTTGCAACAGAGCCTGGGGATATAGTTTTCAGCTGAGTATGATGATATCTTGACTAAAAGTGGGGCTCTGTTACTAAGAAGGAGGAAGCAAATGAATTTGGGACCAATAAATAGTCCCTGCCCTGGGATATTTCAGACACATGAAGTGTGCCCATATACCTAGAGGAAATGGAATAAATAGGGATTTCAGTAGTTTGGAACCAGACTGTGGAGAGCCTAGAATTCCAGGCCGAGGAATTGGGCTTCATTTGGCATCTAATAAGGAACTATGACGGGATGAAAGGGGTGGTTTAGAAAGCTCAATCTAACGGTGGCTTCAGACTTGAAGCATTTTAGTTTTAAGACTGTTGTAATCTGGCAAGAAATGAAAAGTCTGAATGCTGCTTGAATGGTGATGACAGAGAAGAAGGAAATAAGAGAGAGACTTTAAAGGAAGAATCCAATTATGTGTAGAAAGCCCAACACTGGGAAATAAGCAGAGAACCGCAGTCGCTCTCACTCCCGATTGAAACCAAGCTTCTTGAAATGCCAACCACCATTACTGGCCAGCTACAAATCTGCCAACACAGACGGGCCACAGGCAGCTCCTCCACGAGAGGCACCAGGAGCCAGGGCTCAAAAACCTCCCACCTCCAGAGGTTAGGGGCATCGAGCCCATGACCAGAGAAAGATCTGCAGGCAACCCTAGCTCCTGCCCCAACCTCACACCAACAGACAACCTGAGCTTGTCCAAGATGGGTGCAGACAGGTGAGGCACCCAGCGTGGAAAAATAATTTGCTCCTGCTCAATCAGGTGGTTGTCAGGAAAGCTTCTACTTCAGTGACCACCGAACGAATGAATGAACGAAAGCCACTGAAGTTTTTGTTCAGATTAGGCCATAGAACAGGTGAGGAATCCACAAAGTATTTTGAACTATTGCCAGAAGATCCACTTTTTTAATTTCATCCATAAATATGACACAACAATAGCAGAACAAAATTTCCTGAATTAGCATTTATTAGGAAGAGTAGAGAGAAGAAAGAAATTTAAAAGCAATGGCCACGTAGCAATTTCCCATTATAAAAAAAAAAGCTGCTAAGATGACATTATTTACTTTCTTAGTAGAGGATGAAGTTGAACTTTTGGCCTCAGACTTTGGCTTATGTCTGTGAATTTTCTTCTGACGACGTAAGCAATTATTTGATGAGACCTCTTTACAAGGAAATGAGATCAGTACTAGGAAATAAATGCTTCTTGCTCCAAAGCAAATCTCATAAGAATTCACATGTACATGTGGAAATGCTTTAAAAAAACTGAACACTTCAAAAAATTCTGATTTGGTCAGCACCTCAGTGATTACTATGCCTTCCTTAGCTGAAGGACTTGTGCTGCCAAGACACGTAATTTTGATCCAAAACTTCCTCAACAAGGTGTTAAAAATAGCAAGCCAAAAATGAACTGAGAATGGGTAACAAAGCCAGAAGAGCGCCAAAGGAGTTGCACTATAACTGGAAGAAAGGAGAAGATCAAGAGAAAACAAGGTCAAAGAAACAACCAAAATGCCTTTCTTTAGTACAGACTAAGAGTGCCAGGTCAGGACACAAGGAGCAAACGGGTTCCTTCTACACGTTTTCCCGAAGGCTGCAGTGTTTTGCACAGTCTGAGATTCGGAAAGCTGTTTCTCTGAAGAGCAGCCTCCTCGCTCAACAATAGGGGTGTGTTTACAGAAAAGAACGCACTGCTACTGCGTTCTCAAGCTCCCCCAAGAGGGGGGCTATGGCCTTATGGAACCTCTAATTCCCAGTTTTAATAAACCCCTTTGTTAAATTATCCCTTCTATGTTCCGCTGTCAGAGTGGTGTGCTCGGAGCTTCATTGCTCTGAGCTTCAGCCAAATTTGTGTGTTTCATGTCACGTATAGGACTTCCCTCGGAGTACAGAGGGTAGAATCAGATAGACATTAACGATGAGACATATTCAGGGCCTCTCATGGTTTTTTTCTCCATCCTACTGCAAAACGGAGGATGGAGACTTCTAGAAAGTCTTCCTCCAGTTCCTATGAGTTTGCAAGAACTCAGCGCTGCCTCAGCCGGCCTGGCTGTCAGCTCTGGCACAGATCAGAGATTTTTTTGCTCTCCAGCTGCGGAAAGAATCGCTGCCAGCATTGGGGGCCACACCCCACAGTGGAACCAGGCAGGAAGCTTCAGGAGGCTCCTGGGCACACGTATGTGTCTCAGCTAGACGCAGGTTTAATTACATTAAGATTTAACTTAGCTTAATAGTTGATGCTGTCCAAAAAACTACTCTGAGGGAGACATTTAGATTCTATAAATGTTCAAGAAGTTTTGCTGTAGATATTTTGTATTTAAATCATTAAAATTAGGTCCTACCATTGAGGAAGGGAAATCCTTTAAAGTTCCATATTCATTGCTCTAAGGCTGTGCTTTCACTTCTGCTTTGCAGTGCCCTAGGCTCCTAGGAGGCCAGAGAGAGTATGACGGAGGCAAAGGGAGACCAGGGGAATCAGGCTCTGGCCTTTGGAACCCCATCCCTGACTCAGTATTATGTTTTGTTTTGTTTTGTTTTTGAGGAAGATTAGCCCTGAGCTAACATCTGCTGCCAATCCTCCTCTTTTTGCTGAGGAAGGCTGGCCCTGAGCTAACATCCGTGCCCATCTTCCTCTACTTTATATGTGGGACGCCTGCCACAGCGTGGCTTATTGAGCAATGTGTAGGTCCGCACCCGGGATCTGAACAGGCGAGCAGCGGGCTGCAGAAGCAGAGCACGCAAACTTAACCACCACGCCACCGCTAGGCTGGCCCCCCTCAATATTATGTTTTATGTGTTATGTTTTAGAGTTCTAAGGAAAATTTCATTTGGGGAAGAAAAAGAATTCCATAGCTAAAAAAAAAGTGTGCATGTGTACATACATATGTTTGCATATAAATTATATACACATATTTATAAGCCTTTTGTTTAAGACTGCTTCATTTGCAACACACTATTGCTGTAAATTGAATTCCCCCTAAATGTGCCCCCTCTGGCTTCAGTAGGGGGAGATTTTAGGGACTACTACATCTGGAGAGTCAAAGGGTTTTCTGGCTTCAGGCCTTGGTGAATGAAAGGTATCAAACTGTGTCAGCAGGATAGGTTTTTCTTTTCCTCTCTGCTTTCCTCTGTGTTGGCTTCATTCTCAGAAGGTACTTTCCATGTGGCAGCAAAGATGACCCCCAGGATCTCTAGATCTGCATAGTCCTTTCCATGTGCAATCTCAGGAGAAATAAAGACTTCTCTCTCTGTGTCCCTATTGTTCTTTCAAAGACTCTGCTTGACATTCTGAGGTCATGTGGCCACCCTTGGACCAGAAGAAGTCCTCTAATGGCCAGCTTTCGGGCATGTGCCAACCTGTGTGGCAGGGAAGTCATTTGCCCAATATAATAACATGGCAATAAAAGGAAAGGATACGGGAAAGAGAAAGATAACATTTACCTACTGCATCAGAGTAATATCAAAACTCAGTTTTCAAAGTGATACTTGAAAGCATAGGCCTAAAACATTTTAAAATTCTTTGTTTATTAAAGCAAATTAGAATTCATCCAGGAAAATGGCATGGTTATTAAAAGAGACTGTCTTAAATATACTTATCTATGTGTACTTTACAGAAACACGTAAGATTGAAGGTAAAGCTTGAAAAAAGATACACTCTGCAACAACCAATCAGAGAAAATAAAAAACTAGGAATAACTCTTCCATTTCCCCTCTCTCTTCTCCTTCTCCCTCTCCTGAACAATTCAGTCCTAAATAGAGAGGTGGGACAGAGTAAGGTGGCCTCCAGACTGGTTGTGGGAAGGCCACGGGGAGCCAGAGCAGGTGTCAGAGCCTGTGCAGGGTGAGGAGAACATCCATGAAGGAAGATGCCCGGCCCAGGATGTCACAGCCCAAGCAGGGTGAGGTGACAGAGCTTGTGCAGGGTGATGAGGACATCCATTTTGGAAGAGGACAGCCTGGCATGGGCAGTCAAGCCTAGAGGGTAAAGGGGCATCCACAGGAGGGAGTGGCCCCACCCGAGCAAGGTAAGAAAGACATTCATGGAAGGAGTGGTCCAGCATGAGCAGACAGTATGAGCAGACAGAGGCTGAGTGGTAAGAGGAAGGCATCTGTGTGAGGGAGGGGTTAAAAATAAGTAAATATATCATAACTAGGGAGCCGGATTCCTCACTGTCTGAGAAAGGACTTGCCAATATAGAAAGGAAGAAAACTAAAATGAACCCTGTGGCATTGGATTGGAAATGGAGGGAGAGAACTCGCAGTTTTTAAGATAGATAAACAGATATAGATGATGATGATAGATAGATAGATAGATAGATAGATAGATAGATAGATAGATAGATGATAGATAGATAACAAACAAAAATAAATATATGGAGGTGACCTGGCGGCACAGCAGTTAAGTGCGCACATTCTGCTTCGGTGGCCTGGGGTTTGCCAGTTCAGATCCCGAGTGCGGACATGGCACTGCTTGGCAAGCCATGCTGTGGTAGGTGTCCCACATATAAAGTAGAGTAAGATGGGCATGGATGTTAGCTCAGGGCCAGTCTTCCTCAGCAAAAAGAGGAGGATTGGCAGCAGTTAGCCCATAGATAATCTTCCTCAAAAAAAAATTAAATTAAATTAAAAAAAGAAAAAAATAAATATAGATGTAGGTGTATGTGTGGGGGGATGTGTACATATATGTATTCCCTAGCTTGCACAGCTGGGAAGGCCTAGGAGCAGCAACATCCCAGGAATAATTGCACACCCAGCACCCAGATCTTGGCTTCAAAATACCATTCTCCACTGAAAGAAATCAGGGCTTCCTGGAGAAATAATTAATTTTAGGGCTGGGGTACAGAATAAAAGATGAGTCAGGAACATCTTGTGCCTGTAAGCATAAGCAAGAACCTAAAATGATGAGGATATGTCAAAAGGACATAGAAGCCAGCCAGAGAGTTTCCATGGACCAAATCTGGGACAAATTCACCATCAAAATAAATAACGATGGTAATAGATTTTAATCCATTAAATGAAATAGGAAATCATGAGTCTATACTGTTATGAATAAATTGAAAGTTTGATGAGGAATGGGATACTTACATAATTTCAAAAGTATCTCCCTCCAAATGACTCATTAACCAACAACAAAAAAGCAAGTTTACAGTGGAAAAGCCTGGCAGACACCATCTATTACGGGCTGAATTGTGTCCGTCACTGTGCCCGGTTCATTTTTGTCCACCATCTGGAAACCAAAACACCAAGATGACGAGATTGCAGCAGAGAGAGGGTTTACTCACAAGGCAGCCATGCGAAGAAGCGAGAGCATGAGCCTCAAATTTGCTTCCCCGAAAATAGGGACTCAGGGATATTTACGGGATGGGGGCAAGGTGGTCTGAACTGTGGAGAGAGGTGATTGGAGGTGAGGAGGGGTGAGGTAACTGATGATGTGCACAAGCGTAGTCAGACTCCATGTCTCTTCACAGGACCCATGTTCACAAAATGGCGGCATTAGCATGATCGGAGGGTGGAGTTTTTAGCCTCTTGACGTCAAAAGGTCGCCTATCGGACATCTGCACAGACCCAGTTGATGAGTTGGTGGTCTCAACCGGCCTGGAGTGGACAAGGAGTTCTAATTCCTGAAGAACAGCTCACACACCCATTACCATGGTGACCCAGGCTCCAGGGAGATGTTATCTACAGGAGGCTAGTGGGAGTCAGATAGCATGTTGCCGAAACAGCACAATTAACAATGGGTGGGTTAAACAGCTAAAAGCTATAATCAGTAACTGGAAAAAGGAAAAAAATCTTTAGGGGCCGGCCCAGTGGCATAGCAGTTAAGTGCACACATTCTGCCTCTGCCTCTCAGTGGCCTGGGGTTTGCCGGTTCAGATCCCCGGTGTGGACATGGCACTACTTGGCAAAAGCCATGCTGTGGTAGGCGTCCCATGAATAAAATAGAGGAAAATGGGCACAGATGTTAGCTCAGGGCCAGTCTTCCTCAGCAAAAAGAGGAGGATTGGGAGTAGTTATCTCAGGGCTAATGTTCCTCAAATAAATAAATAAAAAGGAAGAAAATCTTTAGTTCCTAACTGCTTAATCATCGATGGCTGTTTGCCAGTTTCATCCCCGTCACAATTTGTATGTTGAAGTCCTAACCTCCATTACCTCAGAATGTGACTTATTTGGAGACAGGACTTTTAAAGAGGTGATTAAGGTAAAATGAGGTAATATGGGTGGACCCTAACCCAATATGACTGGTGTCCTTATAATAAGAGGAGATTAGGACAGAGGGATGACCACGGCCAACACAGAGGGAAGGCAGCCATCTGTGAGCCAAGGAGAGGCCTCAGAAGACAGCAACCCTGCCAACACATTGATCTTGGACTTCCAGCCTCCAGAACTGTGAGAAAATAGATTTCCGGAGTTTAACCACCCCCCCCCCCCCCCCCGGCTGTGGTACTTTGTTATGGCAGCCCTAATACAGCAACTAATACAGCACCTTAAGTACCCGAAGTGAAGATCCTCAGCAAGGGGACAAATCAAAAGAATGTGCTGCCTGATAGTATGCCATGAAAAGAACACAGCATGTCCTTTCTCGTTGTTCCGGCCAAAGATGCACACCCTGGATCTAATCACGAAAAAATATCTGTGGAGGAGGAAGAGAATTCCCCTACCCTCTCTAGGGCCTTCCAGCTGGCCGAAGAATTAGATTGACATGAGACAGAATAACAGGAGAAAATGTGACAAGCTTCATATCATGTGTACATGGGAGAAACCCAGGTAAACTGGGTGACTCACCAAAATGGCCAAGCTGCCAGTGTAAATATCATCTTCAGCTAAAGACAAAGGAGCATGTTGGGGTTACTGGTTTGGGGCTTCAAAGGGGAGGAAGGCAATTCACATGGAGATGGAAAAGCAAAGGTTTGGCAATTAAGAATGGGTTTGGCAAGGACCCTCACAGTCTGTGGATAGCCAGAGTCATCTACAGTGATGGCCTGTCCTGCGGACTGGCCTTCTATCTTAAATTCTTTTAGGCCCTTAGGGGGAAGGTCAAAGTTTCTTTCAGAGTCCTTTGTTCTTAAAAATAATCAAACCAAGGAGAAACATTTTGTGGTTTCCAATTCTGATGCCCCACGTATCAGACCCAGCCAAAGTAAAGGCCATATTGAAAAATAACTGGCCTGTAATTTTCAGAATTTTCAAGGTCGTGAAAGTCAATGAAGAATTGAGAAATGGTCACAAATTTACCCATTCATTTGGCAAATACCAATCAAGCTTACAGTGTGGTGGGGAATGAGTGAAACAAACAAATACATAAGCTTTGGAAATAAGTGCTAATGGGAAAAAAAAAGGCAGGTTAAGGAAGAGGAGTGACAGGGGCTGCTCTGTTGGTAGGATGCCAGGGAAGGCCTCTGAGGAGCGGGTATTGGGGCAGACAAATGAAACGAGAAAGGAGCCTGGCAAATACCTAGGAGAAGATCATTGTAAGCTGAAGTAACAAGACTCAAGACTCTGAGGGAGGAATGTTCTGGTTGGTTTCAAAAAAAGAACAAAAAGGCCAGAGTGTTGGACGAGGCTGACAGAGGGAAGGAATGATAGAAACAGGTTGAAGGAGTGACAAGTGGCCGGGTCGCAGCAGGCTGTGAAGATCGGGGTAAGGATTTTGAATTTTATTCTCCATGGGATGGGAAGCCACTGGACAGTTCTGAAGGTGGAAGAGACATGAATCAGTTATGATTTAAAAAGATGACACTCACTGCTCTTTACCAAATTGGCTGTTTTAGAGACTAGTGCGGAGGCCGGCAGACCAGTGGGAAGACGCTTACCGCAGCCCAGGCTGCATCCAACTAGCAAGCAGCCCAGGATGGAGAAAGAGTAAATGGCTCCAAAAATAAGAACAGGGAACATTTCACAGGCGAACAGTTCAGGGACTATAAACAAGCCTCTCTTATTCAGGGTTTTGTTTTGTTTGGGCGGAGGGAGCGGAGAAGTGTGTGGTGCGTGTACAGAACAAGGAATCCATTCACCTGCATTTTCCCTAATTTCACCGGAGAGCACTTGTCCTCCACAGCTCGCTCAACTGTCCTTCCCTCCCCAGCCTCCCACAGCACTCTGCTCCTGGGCCAAAAAAAAAAGGCCCTGCCACCTCCTCTTGTGATTGGTGGTGTTTATCTCTGCTTCCAGATGCTAAGCTCCTGCAGGGCAGATTCCTGTCTCAGGCAGCACAGAGCCTCAGGACCAACAGAGCCTGAATCATCCATGCATTTCACAAAATATGTGTTAAATGTCTAAACAAAGTCACCGTTTAATAGAAAAATCTTTGAAAGAAAGATATTAAACCAAGGGATTTATTGGGGCAGGCTTTCACTTCATTGGTTAACCAAATTACTGCAGAACCTACTGGATAGGACAGGGCCTCAAAGTCATTCCTCTGCCCCATCCTGAACAAAATTCTGGCTCTTCAGGAACAATTTCAGAACCTGCCTTACAAACAACCAGCACTGAAAATTCCTTCCAGTTAGGAAATGTGAAACTCTTTCTCTTGTGCCTGATTCAGCAACAACCAGACATCAGGGCTGCCCGTGTCAAAAGACAGTTTTTGTAATAAACAGGCCTTAGCCAAGGTCAAACCCTCCATCGGCTCAGCCAGGGGCATTGTCAGCTGTGCATTCCATCGAGATCAGGTTCCTTACTTTCTCCCAGTCCCAGAGCTTGATCCCACTGCGGCTATGCTCTAGCTGTAAGAGGAGTGTATTTTTCTGTAATCTCTTTCTAAAGAGTGCTTAAGCATTTACTATGCCAGGCTTACATGAAAAAATAAGGCCACTCTGAACCCCTTGTGATGGTTTTGTCTAAACATATTTCTCAATTTTTTTATTTTCCACCTGCTTCAGTGAATTTCCGTAAGCCCAGTGACTATGGCTTTCTTCGTCATTGCAGTCCCCAGACCCAGAACAGTGATGGACACACAGCAAGCACCAAATATACATGTTTTACTTTATAAAGCTAGAGAAACAGTAATTTGAAAACTTTCCCAGCTCCAACCTGTGATTCTCAATGGGTTTTTATAATTGGCATGAATGTATCTTAATTATTGGCATGAATGTATCTTAATTAAGGGATACATTTTCAAAAAAAATTAAAGTCACCTATTTTTAAAAGAAATACATATTGTATTTCACCTTGAGGGGAGACTGACTCTTTGGTCTCGCCGTTCAGGGCATGCCACTCCCTGGGCATAGCTTGGAGTTCAAAAGGACTCCAGATATTTTGGTTCATCACGTAGAGCATACATATTCTATTTTCAAAGCTATCCTGGGCATCTTTTCCAGACACAGAGCCAAGAGGCCAGCAAGTAGCCAGAATTGCGATGAGCTTCCTACAGCAGCAGAGGGTACCCATCACAGGGATTTCTCACCCCCATGAGGTGCCCTCAAAGGCCCTGATGGCACCTCAGCCCAGGCTGCAACACAGGCAGTCAGAGAACTTGACACCCACCCACAGTGCGGAGAACAACGCCGAATCTGCAGCTGCCTTCAGCGCCCTCCATGCTCTTAGATTATCATGGTCTCTAGGGACTCTAGAAATCTCACAGCTTTCCCTGTGCCGGTCCGTATCTTCCTGTATATCACTTCACCTTATAAAAAACTTTCCGCAGAGTATTTAATTTGCAAATTAACAGTTAATGATTCTAATGGAGTGTTTTTTCTCTTTATATTAAAACAATGTCTCAGAAAAACTTTTTTTTTAATGTAGAGTTGTCGCTTTCTAGAACTTTTATTTCTACCAACACATACCCACCCTCTTTCTATATGATAAAAGAATTATTTTAAATGCTTCCATAAACTAGCAAGAAGGTTATAACTCAGGCCAAAGACTGAGGGAAGATAGGTTATCCCAGAAAGATAAGCTGTCAGCTTCCACCTTGAGGCCACTGGCTGAACCAAGCTAACTTGAGTGTTTCCAGAGCCTCAAGGGCCTAAAGGACAATAGACAAAGCTGAAGGCCCCGGGGCCAGCCTGGTGGCCAGCAGTTAAGTGCACATGTTCTGCTTCAGGGATTCGCTGGTTCAGATCCAGGGTCTGGACATGGCACCACTTGGCAAAACCATGCTGTGGTAGGCGTCCCACGTATAAAGTAGAGGAAGATGGGCACGCATGTTAGCTCAGGGCCAGTCTTCCTCAGCAAAAAGAGGAGGATTGGCAGTAGTTAGCTCAGGGCTAATCTTCCTCAAAAAAATAAAAATAAAAATGAAAAAAGCTGAAGGCCTGTCAAGGGGGTAAGTCTAACTAGAGATCCGTCCCTTGAAGGTGGGATCTCAAAGGGCTACTTCCTTTAAGTAAGAAGATTGTGGAAATCACCCATCCCCCATTCCTGCCAGGTAAGTTGTCCACGTCAAACCTTAGAGCTAAGCGAAGGGTAAAAATAATTTTCCCCTAAGGATTTAAAACCATTTGGCAATTAAAAGCAATGAACTACTTATAAACAAAACAACATGGATGAATCTCAAAATCATTATGCAGATGATTCAAAACCACAAGATGGCCCTCATTTGGGTTTACAGGCTAAATTCTCCCTATTTACATGGTTCAATAAATCTCAAGCCAATAATTTTGTTGCAAGTGGCCCCAGATTGATAGCGCCCTAGAGAAGGAGTAGGTCAACTACTTTGGGTGAAGGGCCAGAAAGTAAATATTTCAGGCTTTGTGGGCCATCCAGTCATTGTTGCAACTACTCAACTCTTCTGTTGTAGGACAGAAGCAAAGATAGACAATGCATAAATGAACAGGTGTGGCCATCTTCCAATAAAATTTTATTTACAAAAACAGGCAGAGGGCAGGATTTAGCCCTGGGCTGTAGTTTGCTGATCCCTGCTCTAAAGGCCTGAAGAAAGATAAAATTCCAAACAAGACGACAGATCACCATGCAAATTTTTTAAACAGATAAAAAAATAAGACTCATTAATGAGAAGCCATATGAAAAAAAAAAAACCTCAGACCTGCATTTGGAAGTGTTGGAAAAAATACAAAATCAATAAGCATAAGATGCTTCAAAACTTATTTTGAAAAAGAGTCAAATATAACTTATAGACATGAGAAATATAAAAATTGAAATTAAAAACTCAATGAAGGGACATAAGAGTAGATTAGATAGAGCTGAAGAGAGAGTTAGTGAAGTGGTACAACTGAAGATTGTCCAGAAAGAAGTCTAGAGAGGCAAAGAAATGGAAAATATAAAAAAGACATTAAGAGACATGTAGGATCCAGTGAGAAAGCCTCATATTTGTTTAATCAGATTTCTAAAAAAGACAAGAGAGGGAAAATGGGACAAAGACATTAGCTAAAGTGATAATGAAAACTTTCGAGAATTAATGAAAAATACCAATCCACAGATAAGAAGCCAACAAGTCACAAGCAAGATAAATAACGAGAAATGCACACCTAGATACATCATAGTTAAGTGATAAAATAATAGAAACACAGAGAAACGGTCTTAAATACACTCAAAGAAATACTAGCTTCAAAGAAGTAATAATTAGGCTGTAGCTGACTTCTCAATACCAACTATGGAATGAACTTTAATGTGCTTAGAGAAAAACAACTGTTGATCTGAACATAAACTTCTGCATCTGGCAAAAACTTTCAATAATGAATACAAAATAAATGTACTTTCAGAAAAATAAAACTGGAAGTTGCCACCAGCAGACTCTCAATAAGGAAAGTGATCCCAGATGCAAGGATTGAGATAAAAGAGGTGAGGAATGATAAAGAAAGTAGTAAAAATGTGTGTAAACATTGACAGCACAAAATAATAAGAATGATGATCATGATGGTGACTACAACAATTTGTGGGATTATGTAAGTAATTAAAATGCCTAATATCATATAAATTGGCAGGGGGAATGAATGACTGGAATTCAAGTTCTAGCAACCTTGTATTATTCGGAAGTCTAAACAGTCATCAGTTTTAGACTTTGATAAGTATGTAAGTTGAAATGTATAAGATAATCACAGAACAAACAGAAATAAAACCATTAACCTCCAATTTAAGTAGAGAAAATGGAAAAAGAAAAAGTAAATAATCCAAAAGAAGGCAAGAAAAAAGAGGGGGAAAAGCAGAAGAAAGCACAAAAGATGATAAAAAATAAATCCAAATATGTTATTACACTAACTAGAAATGTTGCTCTTGTACACTGCTGATGGGTCATGTAAAATAGCACAACTTTTTGGAAATAATTTGGCTGTTTCTACACTAAAGTTGAATATCCTGATGCTGTTGTTAGTGCCATCAAGTGGATTCCAACTCCTAGCACCCCTGTGGACGGCAGAGCAGAACCCTGCCCCGTCTTTTGCACCATTCTCTCACCTTCTGGCACTATATCAGACAATGCTCCACTGCTATTCATAGGGTTTTCATGGCCAGTTCTTTCAGAAGTGGGTGGCCAGGTCCTTCTTCCTAGTCAGTCTTAGTCCAGAAGCTCCACTGAGACCCGTCCACCAAGGGTGACCCTGCTGGTATTTGACCAGTGACATGGCTTTCAGCATCACAGCCACAGTATGACAACTGATAGACGAGTGGTGTAGTTCCCTGACCAGAAACGAACCAGGCCGCTACAGTGAGTGCTGAACCTCCACCACTAGACCACCAGGGCTGGCTGCCAACATCCTACCACAGCGCAAGCCTAATTCCTACTAAACATACAAACTAGAGACACCCTTGTGCATGTATGCCAGGAGACATATACAAGCATGTTTACAATGAAGCTAAAACTAACCCTATGCCCATCAGCAGTAAATGCAATAACAAACTGATTTTTCATAACTTCCAGGATATAGCCATGTTCTACTTATTGGCCTGGGTAACAAGTATGCCGATATTTGTTTTTATCATTGCCGTTAAAATGTACCTGCACACTTTCAGATACACATGCGTGTATTTTACAATTTCACAGTAATTAAAAAGAAGGCAAGTGAGAATCAGAGAAGTAAATTATCAAAGGCTGCAAAGCCAGTCAGTGCTAGAGCCACAATTAGAAAATGTCTTTATGACTCTTTATCTCATCATCTTAACAATTATTCCAAAAAATAACATGGAATACTACTAGCATCAACCCATTAGAAACTAGTGTTAAAAAGACAAAAGCAAGCACATAGCTTTTGTCGAGATCCTTACTGGGGCCCCTCGTTTTCAGTACCACTCCCAGATCCCAGCTTCACCCCACCTCCCATCACAACCTACTCAGACCTAGCAGGAAGCCACATTTCAGAAACAGACTGAGAGCAATTCTGGCCAATAGGCCGTCATCACGACCCACAGTACATTACCTATAGTCACGAGAAACCAACATCCCGTATCATATATTTTAAGGTATTAACCGAAGGCCCAAAGTGCAACACATGCAACTGGAGGATGATGTCACATCACCAAGACGAAGTTGGATACGCCTTGGGAAGTCTGCTTATCCAGGAAAACTTTCCTCAAGACTGTTCTTTGCACCAGGCTGTGATCCAGGACTATTTCCTCTATGCTCTGAGTACATTTACTGTTTCGTACATGGCTCCTCATACAATCTCAAGATGTGCCAGGATATTTCAGAAACCCTTGGCATTCCTAAAACCCAGTGTCTGTAAATATGACAGGAAAGAGTTGGAATAAAAAAGGGCAATGTCAAGGCTCAGTGAATGATTCTGTGCAAGAGTTAGATGAAAGGTCTTATCTATCAAATCCTGCCTGCCCTCTACAGGACACCCTGCAATATCCCATTACAGTTACAGAAGACTCAGAAGTTGAAAAGACCAAACTCTGGGCACAACATTTCTAAAGTGGGTATAAAATAACATTAGGGAAGGCAAATACCAAAAAAAAAAAAAAAGGAGTTCTAGGGAATCTAAGCTAAATCTGAGCAGCATTTGCTTTCTAAAAACATGTTTTCAGGAACATGGCGCTTCTTCAAACAACTGGAAAACTAGTTGTGTAAGTCAAGGACCTACAAAAGTTTTGATTGAGACAGCGTTAGATTTTCTAGTGAATGAGTGATAGCGCGTTACTGCTTTCACGGTGCTCTAGGAAAGATACATTTTATCAGTGTCCAAACAAAACAGTTGTTGAGCTGTCTTTCAGTTTTCCTGAGGACTCCGCTAATTAAGAAAATGGATTTACTACTTCAAGCTATATCGAATGTGAAAAGTAAAAAAGGAATTCTTCTTTCTGAGAAAAAAATAAATAAGACGAAGAGTCACCCCAACATACATATTTGGATTTGCTGATTTTCAGTCAAGATCACCCCCAGTAGAGTTTTGGGGGCAAAACTTAAAGCAAGCACAAAGGGGGAAAGGATGAGGATGAGAACAGAAGAGCAGCTGACCATGAGGGTAGGCTGTTTGCAAATTTTCCTTTGGGATCAAATTCATCGATAAGAAGAATATATACTGACGATGCTATGCCCCGCGTGTCTATAATTAAGAGAGAGTTGCCAGAGTTCACCTGCAAAGTAATGGAAGCCTGTGACTTTGCTCAAGGCAGAGTCCACAGGGTCAGAGTCCAGATAACTAGGCTAAAAAGAAGAAAAAACAAACCCAAACCAGTGGTTCACATTCTCACTTCCTAGATGTTCCAGTCCAATAAAATCTAACCATGTCATTGAAATGAAAAATAAAGAATCCCTGTTCATAATAAGAAAGAATTTAACTTAAAACCAGAGGAGGGCAGAGGTAAGGGAAAATAAGACAGCACACATTTAGAAATATAGAATTTATTTATATTCACTGCAAGACAGTTTCACATTCTGTACATGGGTACCAGAAGAGATATAACACTCAAACATTGCTTATGCTGCGTGAGTCGGGAAACACTCATTTTCCCCTTTAAAACATTTAAGGCTCAGTTCCCAAAAGGAAATTTTACCACTTATTTTTCTGCTGAAGAACTGGGAAGGTTCTGACATAAATCACAAATGGGTAGCGGGGGAGGGGCTATGCACACACTTCTCTCATTCACACTCGGGTGGGAGATACTCTGTGTGATTTTTGTTGCTGTTGTTAAAGGCTCCTCCTATTTGAAAATGTGTTTTGTTACAAAATCAAATCACTAGATGGAAGAGGCACTAGGTACAGATCTTTACAGCATACATCAAAGAAAACTAAAAACTTTATCACCAGTTGCTGGCTAAAAAGTGTTTATTTAAAACTTGCCTACATATAAATGTACACACACAGTAACCTGGACTCACTTTTCTTTGGTAAAGTTCACCGAATAGTATTTCCCTTCTAACACACTAGTAAAAAGTAATTACATTTGCTGTAGACTTTCAGATCAGGTGGTCACAAATTTGTCCTTTCTCCTAAATACCGTCCTCCACTTTTCTTTTCAACACAACCTTCCATTTGTGTTGGGTAGAACATAACCATGACAGCAACCTTGCACAGATGTGTGATCCCCCTGTTCAAGCGATTGAAGGGAGTGGGAGGGAAGGGAGTGAGAAAGCTAATCATAGCAGAAGAGTCTGGGGTATTTTTTGAGAATTGCCATGTCACCGAGTTCCAAACGCAATGAGTCCTAAATGTGTTTTAGAAGTACTTTCTCCTGAACAAATATTTCATTCAATCAATGATGACATAATCATTTTACCAAAGGCAGAATCCGTTTAAACTCAGTGAACTCCCTCATAATTCATGAGGCTAATGCTATAAGAACAACAACAAAAGCCAAAAGGGGCACTGGTGGGTTCTGCCTCTGGCGTAAAGAGGTAGAGACAATCATCCTGTAGAAAAGATTAACAATAAAAAAAAAAAAACAATAAAACAAAACAGCACCCCCTACCCTCTCCCACCCAACCTCGAAAAAAACCATAATCCATTTCTAAAGGCTAATTCTGGGAAGCCAAGTTTTGTCTCCAGGGTGGCATTCAGTTCGATTCGGAGTTGAGAGACCCGTTGCCCACGATCATCTTGCTGTAATTCTTCTGCTGCTCTTCCCGAAAGGCGTCCTTCACCTTTCCTCTCTTCAGCCCTCCATCCCTGGGAATAGAAAGGTGAACAAATAAAAGATACTCCCAGCAATGGTTTAAAAGGGTTACCTATCAATACGTGGTGTGTGGTGCCACGACACATAAGTGGCTGGTCAGCAGTGGGACAAAGACACTGGATTTGGAAGCAGAAAGACCCAGATTTCAGTCTCTGCTCTACCACTCATCAGATGTGTGCTACTTTGAAGAAGGAATAATCTCTCTCATGGTTGGTTAAAACAAAAAATAACATCTCCACTCAATTTCTTTTTAGAAGTTAGGGCTGCTGTATTCAGAATTTTAACTCTATATTAAACTAGGATTGTTTACCTATCTTTTTCCCCAAGGAAAGCAAAATACTAGTTTTTTCATCCAATTGACCTACGTCTTACTAGAAAGCCATATGGAAAATTTAAAATACACATACAAGAACTGGTGAGGGTACTGTATATAGGTGGGTAAATTCTTTAAAGATAAATGGGTTAACCATGATTCAAATCTAATCCTATGTCTAACAAATTGTATTTTTATTCAAAGCACTATATATTTCAAGTACTGATAAGCCTCAGTATTCCAAAACAGACTGAGAATAAAACAAACAACAAAATCAAATATTCCATTCAACCAGTAGTTGTGCTATGTAAGCAGCATTCCTTCATTCAGAGCTTGTGAATCTTTGAACTTTCTCTGGGGTGGTGAAAACACAGACCTGCCTGGGTTATAAGTACTCCGCATGCCTTTCCTTCTTTGGGCAACACAACGAAATAACAAAGTGGAACAGCTGGGAGGAGCCTGGACTAACAGGGGCCACTACTTCTCTCCTAATCTAATGTTTTCGATTTTAACTCCTGGGAGAGCACGGACTGAGAACTTGCTTACCATACAGTGCCTGTTTAATTTTAACCCAGTTAAGTACAAATGTTTACCAAGTGCTCTCTGATGATGATGAATGGATCATAGTTTAGCCAGTGAACTCAAGGCCATGAAGACAGAACTTGACCTACAAACATGCCAACCTGAGCCCACTGCAATGTTCTGGCCTCTGGAGTCAAATCTAAGACACGGCCCTCTGGTAAGTCCTCAACCTTAAAACAGACCTTGATCCACAAATCTTCCAGGGGGTCAACGACAGAAATTTCCATGAAACAAGGTTATAAATTATTGTTAGGTCTCCAGAAACGTCCACAAAAGCCTCCTTTATCCAAATGAGCTGCGTGTAACTATTCACAGCATTTACACGAATTCTGAAGAGTAAGAACGAAGGGAGGGAGGGAGAGACAGAGGAAAGGCCATTCCTCCTTTCCTGAGATACTGGCCAAAATTAAAAGTTAGTAATGTTTGCCCTTGAGCATCCTGACGTTATTTTTACACAACTCTCCTGCCCAAGCCCCTAGTAAACCTCACACTGCTCTAAGCACCCCAGCTGTGACTTGCCATCCCGAGAGATTTCAAAGTTTTACCCAATTCCCCTTTGCAACAGCAGCAGATCTTACTGCTTAGGACGGCAGCAGTCACATATAAAAGCCAGTTTAAGGTGATACAATTAAGTTCTCATTTAATCTAGGGAAAAAACCAATCTAGACGTTAATTTACACCCAACGGATGAATGACAAATACATCTGGAAAGACAGTGAGTCTATTTTCTTTTTAAAGCAGAGGTTAGGTAATTAAAAGCAATGATTTACTATAAAATTGCATCTGGCCTTGAGAAAAGGAAATTGAAAAACTCTGGGGATCATTTCTGACAGATTTTGTTTAAGTCAGTCTGTGGGAGGCTGCCCTGTGGCTGACTCTCCTAGTCTGTTTTTATCTCTCAAAAGGCTTTCTTCCTTTCCTTGGTGTCTGAGGCTACGGATCCCAAGTTCCCAGCTTTTCATGATGGTCCAGGGCAGGAGCAGGGCTGGGATGTCAGGGAAGAGGGTGGGTAAGGAATAGAAATCAACGAACAAGGAGAGGAAGCCAGTTACACAAATGAACATGACCTCCAGGGCATTTCCAAACTAAGGCATTCTTAACCAGAACATTGGTAAGCCCATCATTTCATGGTATTACGATATCTGTCATTTAGTTTCACATATTCCAGCTTAGATAGTGAAATACAAATGTTAGTCGTAACCTATCAGAACCCTAGTCGTGACCTTAGGGCCAGTCAGTTGTCCTAAAACAAGAACTCATGCTCCAGGGGTGGTCAGCCAAGCATTTAATCTGAAGGCCATCCTCCAAAGGTGCCACTTCAGGCTTCAGCTGTCTTTATCGCCCATCAACTTCCCAAGCTTTGTTAATTAGCATAATGAATTTTAGAAATGGGGTCTCATTATAGAAATCAGTGGCTCATTAATTAGCATAATGGATGCCAGAAACAGGCTTTTCTGGTGAAATTAGTTGTATCCAAGATAGGCGAACAGATAAAATATTTTAGAGACATTGCCTACCCTTGCACTAAAGCATCCAAGAATCTAGTGAGCCCTTCTTCCAGAGGCTTAATGCCTGATCAGTCCCAGGTCCCTCTGAAGGTACAGATGTTCTTGGCAGCCTGGCTGACAGCCTGACTCAGTGAGCCAAGTCCTGCTCCTAGCACACTGCTACAACTGCCTCCCATGAACTTTTCATGTAAAGTGTTTTCAAAACACCAAAAATGGCGCACAGCAGGGACTTTATAGGACTTGAAGTATGGACTGTTTTATGCCACCTTGCTAACAGAATGACTACGTGTGTAAGAATTGAGTCTCCCATTATAATGTAGGTATAGTTAACCCTCACTGATACAGACTAAATGTTGGGGTCCCCCACAAAATTCATATACTGAAGCCCTGTCCCCCAATATGACGGTATTTGGAGATGAGGCCTTTGGGAGGGAATTAGCTTCACTTGAGGTCATGAGGGTGGGGCCCTCAAGATGGGATTAATGCCTTTATAAGAAAACATACCAGAGAGCTTGTATTCAAAAGAGATCACACAGCAAGAAGACGAAGGCTATTTGCAAGCCAAAAGGGAGAGAGAGCTCTCACCAGAAATGCACCATGCCGGCACCCTGATCTTGGACTTCCAGCCTTCAGAACTGTGAGAAATTACATTTCTGCTGTTTAAGCGCCCCAGTCTATGGTAGTTTCTTACAGAAGCCTAAGCAGACTAACACACACATCTACATTCAATCTTCCTTACACAAATAACCAAAAAACTAAAACCATAGTTATCTATAACTAAAATATTTTACTTACTTCCTTTCAAGTTTTTAAGTTTTCTTTAATATAGCTAGAGCTAGAGCTAAATACAAACGAGCCTATAAGTTGCCCCTTGCCTCCCAGGGTCCATTCCCTACCCCCAAATCCATTCTCATGTTCTTCTTCAGCAAAAGAACCCTAAATTTTAGCTAGACACATGGCCACTCAGAACAAACCCTACATTCCCCAGCCTCCTTTGCAGCTAGGTGTTATCATATGACTTGAGTTCTAGCCAATGGATGCAAGCAGAAATGGCAGGTCCAAATTCTAGTCTGTGTTCTTAAAGAGATGGGTGTGTTTTAATTCTTCCCTGCTAGTCATTTGCCGAACACAATGGGTGGAGCTGGAGCAGCCAGCTTGGACCATGAAGCAGAAGCACATCAAGGATGGGAGAACAATACAGAATGAGCTGTTACACCAGCTGGACTGCCTATGTTTAAGTGAGAGGGATAAAGTGCTATCTTATTGAAGCCATTGTTATTTGGAATAAACCACTGTCACTTTCAGCTAAACCTCCAGGTAACTAGCAGAATAAATGACATTATTAAAAGTGATTTTTTTTTTAATTAAAAGAAGTGATAATACTCCTGAAAAATTTCTTACCAGGGAAGCTCAGTCAGTCCTCCTTGGACAGCAATAGCAGACTTAACCCTATTAGCAAACTGGGCTGCATCTTCTCCCTCCTGGGGGGAAAATAATTACAAGCACACCCTGGTGACAGAGTTTTCAAATAATGTCTTAAAACATCTCATAATCATTTAGATTTGTTTTAAAATATAAGATTCACATTTTAGCTCAAATATGTTCTAGTTTCAGTCAGTCATGGTAAATATCATTTGTTCTATCAAGAAAATGCAGTACCGTATTGTTTAATTTTTTTTATCAAGTGTATATATTTACTGTGCTCTTTATTAGTCTTATAGGGGATTGGAATTGGCCACCCCAAAATGGGCCTCTTTGGTGTGAGGATTGTTTTGGGCTGGTTACTTTTAAAAACTGCAGACAGCAGATAAGCTCTGAAAAGTGGAATTTCACCCTTTGCAAGAGACATTTGCATTTGTAAGGGAAAGCTCCATATGTAAAGGTGTCTCCCTCTCTGTACCAAGAAGAAGGGGATGACCTTCTCTCTAAAAACTCTGATCAATGCAAAAGGCAAGAACTTAAATCTGCATAATAACCTAAGTCTTGTTTACTATACTTTTCTGGTAATCTCCATAACTGACTCCCCCCACCCCCAACATCCTCCTTTGTCTTTAGCTGAGGATGGTATTTAAGGTGAGAGCTTCTGCCATTTTGGCAAGTTGCTCAGTTTTCCTGAGTCATTCCCATGTATACATGTTGTAAAGCTTTGTTTGATTTTCCTGTTATTCTGTCTCCTGTCAATTTAATTCACAGCCTGGCCAGAAGGGCCTAGAGTGAGTAGAGGAAATGTCTTCCTCCCCAGTCTCATCCAAGTTACAACACTCCATAATATCTGTAGGTTCAATAAACCAATAGCAATTGTAAAAAATATTATGGAAAAGAGTCTCTGAATATAAAATGGTCTAATTGAAGAAAGCTAAATACATTTTTTTTTAAATGACTCATTTGCTGGGAAAATAGAAAGTCAGTCTAGTTCTAGCTGACAAGAGGGAGGGAGACACCCAGGTTTTCAGGAGAAGGTTGTCTCGCCTTCATCTTATTAGATAAAGCAGCAGAGACCAGCTGTTATGGAAGGAATACCTCTCTGGTCATGGGGGGCAGGTACCACACATCACAGACGATGGCCCAGCTGGTCATCACTCGAAGCAGGTAGCTCACCATGTTGTATTTACTACTGTTCCAAAATGCATCACCAAACTGAGGGTTATACTGAGAAAAAAGAAAAAAGCACATCCCAGTTATGAACTAAGTGGTGGCTTCTCTTGTCCATGCCAATGTTTTCAAAGCGGCAGGCCAAACAACTCTATCGGATTCCAAAAAAAAGAGAAGCTACTTCACTTCACGGAAATAATAAAAAAGTGACTGGGGACAGCTAACTCCTCTGACGAGAGCCCCAGAGTGCTACGACAGAGGGCTATTTACAGGACTCTTAAATAAGTCTCCCTCTTAACTGCAAGGCAGGTGGAAGTAGTAACAGTATCTGTTTTGCTTATGACTGTCCTCAGTACTCAGGCACTGGCCTGGCACACAGGCACCTAGGACACATCTATACGTATATCAACAGAGAGAGAGAAAAATGATCAAGTCAGTCCGGCAAATGTAAACAACTGGTGAATTGAGTAAAGAGTATGCAAATGCTCCTGATTCTTGCAAATTTTAAGTTTGATGTTATATCAAAATAAAGTTGCCAAGTCATGCCCTTTTTGGGGGAGGAGGGGGGATATCTGTTTTACCTTAATTGCAACTGGATGTATGGTTCCTCCAATTTCAAAGCTTCCCTTTTTAAACATCATGACTGAAGTGTTGTTGATGCAAGTTCCTGCAGGGGAACGGGGAGCAGGGGGAGTGGTCGCAAATATTTTTAAAAGCAGTCAGTTTTGAAACAAATTTTTAAAAGGAATTATTCTTATATAAAATAATTTTAAATATTCAAATCATATCTAAATCAAGATCAAAAAGGTCCCATGACTTCCATCAAATCTCAAAAGAAAGCAGGGAATTACCGGCTCAGAGAAGGCCATTCCATTCCTAAAGGACTGGACTACGAATGCCTGTCCTAGAACCACCCAATTCCTCATCCACAGTGGGTGCTTGTTGTTCCCAACCACAGCTTAGCAGGCAGTCTCCCTTCTTACCTTCAGGGAAGATTAATATGGGTAATTTTTTCCTATCAGCAATGTGTTCTTTTAGTCTGTGAAGAAAAACAAAGGCTCAAAATTCTACCTTTAAAAAGAGAGAGGTGGGTATCCTCTTTGGTATTCTTTATGCTTAACTAGAACGAATATATTGCAAAGCAAGAAGGAGAACAGACATAAGATATAAGTAAAGGAAATAAGCTCAAGTCGGTCCCTTTCTAAAAAACTCTAAAGATATCTGCACTATTTCAAGTTCTCTCATCTCAAAGTGAGTGATTTTCAGTGCCTTCTGCCTGCTCTGAAAAAAGAATGCTAGGCTGTCATGTGACCCGAGCTCTGGAGCCCCTGTATCATGAGCTCTGTGTCCTTCTCTGTGTACTTATATTTCCTCATCTGAAAAATGGGAATATTGATTGCTGGACCTGTCTGTCTTATGGCCAGTAGGTATAAAAAGACTCTTTAAATGAGTCAGGCTGAACGTTCCTGGGAAAGACGCATCCTAAAGCTGAGAATGACAGAAATTCTTCCAGCCTCAGGTCCTGTCCTCGCTGCAGCCAGCCTTAGATTCCCAACTGCAACTGCTCATCAGAAGGTGGTATGGCTGAGATGGGGAGATAACAGCCGCCAGAGTGTCCCATGGCTAAATAGTCTCAAAATGGGGAATAATTTTCCTAACCTTAAAGAGATTTCAACAAGTACTTTTCATTTAACTCTTAAGAGCGTGGCCCACTTCAGGTTTAGAGAAGCAATGACCAATAACGGCCTCAGGTAAAAAGCTGTTTCGCAGCAAAGGTTACTTGTAGCTTATCTCTACCCCAAGCCAGAGGTTCCTTCTCCCGTTCAGTAAAGAACACCAGCTCTGTCTGTCTCTAGGTAGATTCATTCAGCAAACACTTAGTCAACCATCTATTTATTCAGCAGTTACCAATTATTCAACTTGCAAGGCAGTAATTGTTAACTTTGAAAATTCAGTGGCTGGACTAAACCTAAGTCACAGCAATATAAACTTACGGGCCTTCTAACCTCATCATATATCCTACTATGACTACAGAATTAAAATTTTTAAAAATCTAGCCAAGATGTGATTCACCAGAAAAAGCCAACCACAAATAGAGTTTTATTAGTTTTAGTTTTAGTCCTCGGTACTGCTCTGCCTTCTTTGGCAGGAAGGCCAAGATGTATCAGATTTGATGCCACCCCAATGTCACTGCTTACCTCTTAGTAACCAGGTGCCGATCTTTCATTTCTGAGCGTTCAAACCACACATGTGGACATGCCTTGACTATAGCTCTCTGAATAATTCCCATCAATCCACCTTGAACCTGGCCGACCTGGAAGGACCATGAGCAAAAGAAAGAAATGTAAAGGCACAGCTGGCCAAAGAAAGCCTTTTTTTTTTAAGTGCTAGTAAGTTCCTCTTCCCCGCTCAGAGAAAAGACTGGCATTCTTCTACTGACTGAAGTCTATTTAAAGGACATGAATAGCCAAACATAAGCAAAAAGTGTCCTCTGGCACCTTTGAATTTTAAGCTATGTTGCTACACTAGCTATTCTCTACCCATAAAAGGTAGAGGTCTTTCAACTCAGTCAAGAGAAGAGAAATGCACATTAAAACTACGCTGAAATACCATTACTCACCCATCAGACTGACAAAGATTCAAAAGCTTCACAATGCACTCTGAGCCAAGGCTACAGGAAACAGGCATTCTCATACATTGCTTGGGATGGGGGAGACTATAACAGCTGAGGAAGGAAATCAGGCAATATCTATCAAAACTACACACACATTTATCCTTCAACTCAGTAATTCCACTTCTAGGAATTTACCCTGAAGATATACCTCCAATGAAATGAAAATACATGTGCACAAGGTTTTAATTGTGGCATTACTTGTAGTTGTGAGATATTGGAAACTACCTAAATGTCCAAACATAAGAAATTAGACAAATAAACTATGATACATAAACACAATGGGAGTACTATGCAGCTGGGAAAAGAATAAGGTTGATCTCTATCACTGATAAGGAGTGATTTCCAGGAGATACTGTTAAGTGAAAAAAGTGAATTGCAAAAGAACAAATATAATATCCCACCTTTTGTGTAAGACAGAAGGGGAAATATACACATATATTTGTTTATTGCTACAAAAAGAAAGGATAACCAAAACCAATGAAGTTGGAAAGCTACAAGGGTACAAGGGAATAGGGTAGAATGGACATGGGAGGGAGTGACACTTCTACAAGTATACTTTTTTTGTTTAGTTTTGACATTTGGAAGCATATTAATATCCTACATATTTAAAAAATAAATCAACAAAGACGGGACCAGCAAACTGAAACAAATGAACCCATCTGTATTTCAAATGAATAAAAGAAAGACACTAAAGGAAGTGGGGGAAAAAATCCAAGAAATTTACAAAGACAGTATTTGACTACACACCCGCCATCTTGGGTGGGGTACCAAGAAGGACTGCAAAATACACTGAATTCTCTTTACAACATCTGTTTTTTTGTAGTGAAACAGGTGAAGCAATTCTAAAACAATTTTAAGTATAGTATAGAATTGAGAAAATGAGTAAATATGTTGATATTGTTGGGAAATGAGGTTTTTACTGTGAAAAAAGGAGATGCTTAAATCCAAGTGGCTTTAGCTTTCTTCACTCCACCCACTGGAAAGTAGGCAGGTACTGTGCTTTTCTAAACCTTGGCTAATACTGTAATTGCAGTTATAGATGATCCTAAAGCATGGAAAATGCCAACAAAATTCTGAGGCCCTGAGTCACAAATGAGTTATACTCAACTCTTTGTTGATCAGTACACAGAAGGAATATGGTCTTAGAAACACAAAATCATGATTAGGCAAGTTGGTTAGCATGCCTGAACCTCTGCTTTCTCATCTACAACAAAATTTCAGCCCTGAACTCATTGGATCACAGGGAAGGTCAAATATAAAGGATGTGAAAGTGCTTGTCCACATAAAAGCAGGAAATTATCATATACACCCAGAACTGTGCTGGGGATCTATCCAGAATTGTTAATGTCAAGATCCTTGGATGGGCTTTCCAGGGATCCATAAGCATCTTGAAATTATACACAAAATTGTGTTTGTATGATGCACGTTTGTTGTTGTTTCCAAAAAAAAAAAAAGGGTACACAACTATAAACTGATTCCTAACCTAAAAAAGGTTAAGAACTACCAATTCCCATAAGTCTTTTCGGAGAGGTGGTTAAAGCTTCCTTAGATTCAGAAAGAGCTCCACAGCTTAGAGAAAACTTAACAATATGTTAAGATGTGGTTGCCCAGGAGTTATATATCTGAACTTATATTTTAGACAGATTAGATCTCTGGCAATGAGTTAGGAGTCTTTACAAAGGCCTTCAAAACCCCCTCAATGATGGTAAAACCCAGGAAGAGTCCCATACTGGTACATGTGTCTGCACCCCCCACTCTCCTACACTTCATCAATAATGGCTCCCTTCAAAGGCCTGCCCAGAAAAGCACACCTGACCCTGACTGTCAGTCACGGCAGCTGACAGTGAAATAAAATCCATCTTCTCTCTCTGAAACCCCAGCCACCACCATAAGATATGAAAAGAAGATCCCCCAGGACTCCTTTCCCTCATTCTATTCCACACACCACCTTAGGTCCTATTTACCACCATGTAGGAAAGGACATCTTTGATTATCCTCCAAAATTTACTTGACATACATAAAGGAGATGCAAGAAATCTTGCCCAGTTCTTAGGGGCGATAGAAAACAGAGATCTGAAAATATGTCAGAATGGGGTTCATCCCACCATAAGGTCTTTTGAGGTGTTTGATTTTACAGTGGGCTTTGTGGTTTGTTGTTGGGTTTTCCTTTCCTTTCTTCACTTTTCTTTTGGGGCTGTAGGCAAAAACTGAGACAGCTGATGTGGTATAAATACTTGCCTTTCTTGGTTGATCTTCATCAAAGAGCCAGATTTTTTTTAATTGCATACAACTTGCTGAAGGAAGACAGAACTAACTGCCTGGGAAGGGATTTGTGCAGCTCGAAGGAGGAAGACTTTAATGTCTCAAAGTGTTGTTAAACGTTGCGCTCTAAAAGGGATTTTAGAAGCAAGGTGGAAGCAACTTTATAAAGTCCTGTCCAGTTCCATACGTCTACATCTCGTAAGCTAGTATTTTTACCACTCTAAATAGAATGGCTATGGCCTTTCTTTTTCTTGCACTATCTATTCCTCATGTAAATATATTACATAACTCACACAGCTACAGTAGGATAACCCAGTCACTTTCTAATACAAAACTCACTTTATAATTTGTGCCAAAATAAATTAAAAGTCTGTGCAATCCACAAAACATGCAACTACTTGAAATCTCAGTGAGTTGCTCTTACCATGGCATAGCATCCATCCGTTGTCAAGATAAAAACATCTATCGGGGAGGTGTGATTGGCAACACAAATGCCTCCCTTCTGGGGTCTGTACTGCCTGCAATTGCAAAGAATGGTAAATGCCAAACCTTGAAAAACGGCCACTAATTTGCAGAATAGCATGTAGACATTCATCCTGTAAGTTTTGAGGGGCTCGCCTGGTGGCGTAGCAGTTAGGTTCACATGCTCCACTTCAGTGGCCAGGGTTTTGCCGATTTGATTCCCAGGTGCAGACCTATGCACCGCTCGTCAAGCTGTGCTGGGGCAGGCGTCCCACGTATAAAAAGTAGAGGAAGATGGGCACAGATGTTAGCTTACAGCCAATCTTCCTCAGCACAAAGAGGAGGATTGGTGGGGGACGTTAGCTCAGGGCTAATCTTCCTCAAAAAAAAATAAGATAAAATAAAGTTTCAAAGTACGCAGGCCCATCTTAAAAAGGTTATCTCTAGGCAGTATGATGGAAGTAGGAGAAGGGTACAGGAGAAGGAACGAGGACTTTCCCTTTACATATATTTATGTTGTTTTTTTGTAATGATCATATTTTCCTTTTATGATGAAAAGACAATTTTAAAATACTATACTGAATTACAAAGATCCCTAACTTTAATTAATAAATTTTGTGATATGTAAGTTTCACCTATTTTATCATAAGTATTTTCATATTATTTCAATCTTCATAAGCGTCACTTTTAAGGGCTTCATGGTGATCGACAGAGTAAATGTACTATAGTTTCTTCCCTCCTATCCCCCTAAAGCAGAGGTTGGCAAATTTTTCCAGTCATAGACCAGATAGTAAATACTAGGCTTTACAAGCCAGCCAACCCTTATCAAAACTATTGGACTCTGCTGTACTCTGCTATTTGGGTACAAAGGCAGCCACAAACAATATGTAAATGAATGAAAGTGGCTTTGTTCCAATAAAACTCTATTTACAATAAACAGATGGCAGGATACCATTGGCCTCTAGGCCCATAGTTTAGTTTGCTGACCTCTGACCTAGAGGTTCAACCAGTATTTGACACTATGGAAGCAAAGTAGTTCTGTTTGGGCCTATCCAGAGCAGAGAGAGAATCAAATGCATAACAACTTTAGCGCATTTTCCTTAAAACTGGAAAAATTCTATACGAAGTCATTAACTCCTCTCTATGTCATGAAGCACCTTTTCTATAGAAGGTATCTCCTCTGATCACACTTCCAGCAAAGCATTTTCTTCTACCCCTCACCCCAAAACTCACAGCCCAATCACAAAATCATATAATTTTAGAAATGTAAGAGGCCTTTTATGTTGGTAACATATGGTAAAGCCATATGACAAAATGTTTCCCTTCTAGAAATGAGACAGAAAGATCCAGTCAGTAAAAAAGAGAAGCTTGTCCTAGAAGTTTTAAAACAATGTGTTAAATGTTAAAAAAAAAAAAAAAAAAAATTGGGTTAAAAGAAAAATAATTCAAAACAACCAAAATTACTCTCACTCAGCTAATACCTTCACTGGGCTACCTTTATGCTCTGCGATCAGTGTTGAGGGAAGCCGAAAGCAGTGCTCTGTTTCAAGGTTCAGCTATGGAATTTTAGAAGTGGCAGGATTGAGACTAGAAACCAGGCCTCCGGGCTCCCAGGCTAGTCCTCCTTCCACCACACTACCGGCCTGTCAGCTTCTCCGTCTTCTCAGTCAGCCAGACCCAGCTCAAACCCTGACCCTGCCACTTCCTAGCTATGTGACCCCAGATAACCAATCCCAGAGCTTCCATCGCTTCACCCATAAAATGGGATAACAGCACCCGCCTCATAGGGATGACCAGGAGAAGCACAGGCCTGGCGTGCACACCATCGATGCCAATGCTGAAGCATCGTTACAGATTTGTTACTGCGAACAGATTGCTTTTTGAAAGCGTTTTTGTGCATTGTTACGTCTGTGACACTCTAACCGGCAGGGATGAACGCACTAGAAGTACTCTTACCTCACCTGCTTCCTCCCACCCACCTGCAAGGCTCTCCTGTCAATCACATGCTGGATTTACCTAGAGAAAGGCAGGCACAAGCCAGCAGACACTCACTTGTTATGATAATGAATGGTACCGGAGAGGGATCGCACACAGATCCGGCAGCAAGTCAGGTGGACCAGTTCACTCAGCCAGCTTTTGAGGCTGAAGAAAAGAGAAATCACTTTATTGTGCAGTTCTGGGCACTCCTAAGAAAAATGACAATGAAAGCTTCAATGTGCCCCTTCACAGCAGCATACTGTATTCCGAAACACAAGCCCAGCTCAATTCTTATAGTCTCACTGAGGCATTTAGGACAAAACTCTAGTGGAAAATAGCTCCCATCCTATTAGATCATCACGATAAATTTCTGACCAAAATAAGCTGAAGCTTCTTTGGTCTCAGCCTTATGAGCTTGACAACTATAGGACTCCTGCCTTCCTTGAGTTCCTCCATCCATTTTCTTTCTCCTCTTCATTTCCTCCTTGAAAAAAACAACTTCTTACAATTTATATGAAAGTATGATAGAAAATCAAACATGAATATGAAATAAGCAGGACCTTAGTAAGTGTGTTGAGGCCATAAATTGGTGCAATACACAGGAATCAAACAAACATTCTCTCTGTGGACACAGCTAAGGAGAGGGACCATGTTATTTACATCTGGGTGGAAGGAAACCGCTCACCTGCTGTCCGGCAGCTGCCCGACCAGTGTAGTTCCCATAACCAACAAACTGATGCCAATGAAAGCCAAAGTAACCCTGACAAAGAAAAGAAAAGGTAATGCAAAAGTCAGTTAAATAATAGGGGAAAAGGGAAAGAATCTAAAAGTTCATAAATAATGAAATTATAAATAAGGTATGGAGCATCCATGCCATGGAATATGATGCGGCCATTTAAAAGAATGGGTAAATCTATAGATTCTGACATGGAAGAATAGTCCTTGGTACATTTTGAGGGGGGAAAAAAGCAAGTATGTTTCAAAATACTATATAAGTATGATACCATGTTCACAATAACAGCAAGCACATAACTAGTCTATAGACGCACAGAGAAGGCCTGGAAATCTGTTCACAAAACTGCCAAGTTCAATCTATGAAATTATCAAAGGGTTAAGTGGGCTAGTGAGTGAAAGGAATAAATTAAAAGTTTTGCCCTGGGGCCGCCCGGTGGCACAGTGGTTAAGTTCGCACGTTCCGCTTCTCAGTGGCCCAGGGTTCGCTGGTTCAGATCCTGGGTGTGGACATGGCACCGCTTGGCAAGCCATGCTGTGGTAGGCATCCCACATATAAAGTAGAGGAAGATGGGCATGGGTGTTAGCTCAGGGTCAGGCTTCCTCAGCAAAAAGAGGAGGATTGGCAGCAGATGTTAGCTCAGGGCTAATCTTCCTCAAAAAGAAAAAAAAGTCTTGCCCTTCTGCTTTTCTGAATTATTTTAATTTTTTTTAAATGCATACATATTAGCTTCTTGCATAATATATGAAAAAAGCTTTATATTGTATAAAGGAGTCATTTCAGGTTGAAAGTACTTATTTTGTTCAAGATGCTTTGGTGTGGCGTGGTATGGTTGTAAAAGGACATATCTTGCAAAGGTCTGAAAATAACCTGTTTTTCTGTGTTTTTTAATCATGGAGGTACAAAAGGGTATAGTTCAAATTTTTCTCAAAGGAATTTAAAATTTATAGCAAATGGCAAGAAAGTTAAAGACTCTTTCATAATAAGAACACATCATATTTCCAGGTAGGAATCCTCTAATGCAAATCTAACTGGTGTCCCTTTGTATGTTCAAGATAACTCAGAAGTTAGCAAACACGGTGACTGCCAACACCTCTAATCTCCATATACATGCTTTCTCATTTTTGAAAAGTACTTTTCATATACATTCCAATCACTCCAAAAAGAAAATAGTCATTTTCAGAAATGTAAAAAGAATTACTCAAAAAGAAAAAGCTGAGATTTAAAATCTTTCAGGGGCTGGCCCCGTGGCCGAGTGGTTAAGTTCGCATGCTTCGCTGCAGGCGGCCCAGTGTTTCGTTGGTTCGTATCCTGGGCGCGGACATGGCACTGCTCATCAGGCCACACTGAGGCGGCATCCCACATGCCACAACTAGAAGGACCTACAACGAATATACAACTATGTACTAGGGGCTTTGGGGAGAAAAAAGGAAAAAAAAATAAAAAATAAAATCTTTCAAAATAAACAGGGCTTCCTTATAAACACCTCGGTAAGGTATTAAACCTTGTTAACGTTTTGGTTTAACACTTTTGACACAGCAATTTGAAGATCACATTCAGTTTTCTTTAGATGCCATATTTTCACGTCAGTCTCTGATGCAATAACTAAATCATTGTGTAATTTCATCCATCAATTATGCAAAAGCTTAAAATAACGTTTTGCCCTCTTGCCCTTGTGAGAATCACTTGTTCTTACACATTAAATCAGAAAAGGTTACATTTTAACATGTTTAACATTTGGGTTTAAAACTATGGAAAATTCTTATTTGATAGGCCAAAAAATTCTGTTTCCCAGATTAAGTGAGCCAAGATAAGAGTTCGCATGGATGATACAAGTTTTCAGCCACAAACTTTTTTTTAAGAGCTTTACTGAGATATAATTCACATATCACACAATTCACCCATTTGAAGTATACAATTCACTGGCTCTGGGGATATACACAGAGTTGTGCAACCACCAACACAGTCAATTTTAGCACAATCTGTTTTTTAAATGTTCATTTTATAGCAACTGCTTCCTTTAAAAAGCATTTACAAAGCAAGCTTTTCACACGGAAGGGTATGAACTAAGAGAAGGAGTCTCAATTCTGCCTTTTCTTCTCATTCTTGGGCACTTTCACTACTGGAGGATCTTAAATCTGTTGTTTCTTTGCAAGAATCTTTTATGTCACTTACCTATTTCGTGAACTTTAGTTTAAACTAGATAATACAGTCATAACACCATTTGCTGGGCACCCACAGCAGGTGAAAGCTAACCAACAAATGAGGGCGTTGCAAGTATTCCGTGTCGTAAAATCCTCACTCTCCAGCAGGTTGCCTTGGATTCAGTGGCTGACCCATGGACCGAGTGAAGATGTGAGAGCTAATCTGTACACTCAACTTTAGGAAAGTTTCATTTATTTTTAAGAATAAAAACAGAATAAATGGAAGCTGTAATTATAAATTGACTAGAAACTTCTATAAATAGAAGTTTAAATACTTTCTTCCTGCACATCAATGGATGGATAGTCTTGTGCATCCTCAGAGTATACGAACCCCACTTTGGGAACACTGGCTTAAGATTCAGACAAAAGTGTATGTGAAACCCTGAATTTCACTTTGTTGTCACAGCTGAAATGATCCCAAAAGACATACCATGCCCCAACATCTAGACGCTGGCAACGTGAGCTCAAGAAAACAGAAAGAAAACAGAAATCTGCCTTTGCGTACACTTGAGCAATCTCTTCCCGTGTAATATATCCTGTGCAGCAGCTCTGAACTGCTACTGACCAGCAAGGACAGGCAGTTATAGCTTGACTGACACACAGGTGAAAGCGAAACTGTAAATTCTCTCTCTCCTCCTTTTTCCTAACTTCCCTTTTGTATCCATCCTCAAATTATCTATGACTGAAAGAGCAACGTGGATCCAGATGGATATCTATTGGATTCTGAATACATACCTTCATTTGGGAAAAAAATGTGAGAACAGATACTTACTATGTTCCTGTGGAGGTCACATTTGGTGGTGTTATCCAAGTGGCAAGGGATAGGATTAGTACCATAGCACTCTCATGTGGCCATTACGTACATGACTAAAAAAGGAAGCTGAACCAATTACACCATCAAATTACCAGGCAGGAGACGTACCTCAGAGGTAGGAGGACACAGTAGCGTACTATGACGCCCAGCACCCACACCATGGTGAGCCGCAGACTGATGTACTGGAAATTTATATTGGTCCTTGTGAGGAGATTCCATGACACTAGCTCCTCTGAGGAGAACCTCTGGGTCACTTCATCTTCCACAATGGCTTCCAATCCCTTCTTGGAGAAATAAAACACGTCAGACAGCTCAAAGTCCCTTCCTCGCAGACCAGAGAGCCCTTTCTCCATGGGTGACTCATCTCTTTGGATAATACCTTAAAAGAAAGCATCAGGACATGAGAAAACGCCATAGGACAGAAGAACAACTGAGCAAAGGGGCAACTTTGTGAAGAAGACAAGCAAATAAATTTCATGGGCAACATGGAGCAGATTTCAGAAATAAAAGATAAGCAATTGCAGTGGGAAAAGACGTGACACCACTGAGTTTGCATGAAATGGCCTCCACCCAATGATTTTAATTCATTTCGGAGGAATTTAGCTCCTCAGTAACCCTCTTGCTTGCATTGCCTCACAACACACCATTAGCAAAGGAACACACAGAAACAAACTCTCCCTAAGTATAGATCTAGACTGTGCACAAATAAAGATTTCTGTTCTACCCTTATAAAAACCATAAAGTCAAAAAGCAAGCAAAATGGCAGAAGATATTTACCACAAATGGCAAAAAGTTGATTTTTTAATATGTGAAAATTAACTAATAAAAAACACAGGCTCCTGCAGAAAAGTAAGCAAAGTTCATGAACTGAATTCATAGAAGCAACATAGTTAATAAATATATCAAAACCTTTTTACTAGTAATCAAGGAAATGTGAATTAGACAAAGATTGGCCTGTTTACGTGATCAAATCAGCGACTGTTTTGTTTAATGATAAAGTTCAGTGATAGAAATAATACAGGGACTCTCACGCTCAACTTGTATGAGTGTGGAACAGGCAGAAACTCTGTCAAAACAGGTTTGGCATGCAGAGACTAAAAATAGTTTTGCTGATGATTCAATAATTCCAGTTCTAGGAATCTGTCATAAGAAAATAATCAGAAATGTAGGAAAGTGTTCACTATAACATTTTCCATTATAATCGATCCAGGTAATGAGATACAAGGCACTCATTAATAAATATTCTTTTTTTTTTAAGATTTTATTTTTTTTCCTTTTTCTCCCCAAAGCCCCCCGGTACATAGTTGTATATTCTTCATTGTGGGTCCTTCTAGTTGTGGCATGTGGGACGCTGCCTCAGCGTGGTTTGATGAGCAGTGCCATCTCCGCGCCCAGGATTCGAACCAACGAAACACTGGGCCACCTGCAGCGGAGCATGTGACTTAACCACTCGGCCACGGGGCCAGCCCCTAAATACTCTAATGTTAAGGGAAAAAAAAGCAGGATCTAAAACTATAGTTTAATCCAACTCTATGAGATATATATATATATATATACGCATAGGACAAACGTCAAGAAGAAACATTTACTGGTTATCTCTGGGCAAAAGGATTCGATTTTCCTCTTTATACTGTTATTGTATTTTCCACAAAGAAAATAATTCAAAGATCTTTAAAGTAGAATAAATTTTTATAAATTGAAAAATGACTACTGTCACCCAGCTCTAACTACTAAAAAAGAATAATAAATGAGAAGATCTTCCAAGAATAAAGAGTAGCTATATACACAGTGATATGACTATTCTCCTGTCCTTCTGGGGTGCATCACAAAGGAATTTACTGCCTACATTAGAAAAGGCTTTTCTTTTGAGGTGGAGATTAAGATGTTAAATTCCCCCGAAAGAAGCTCTTTGATTTTCTCACTTTCCAGTTTACTAGGAAATCAATGAGGAAAGCGGAGAGTGCTATATTATCTATCCTCTGGAGAACTTGTGTGTACACCCACAGAAGGATCTGGAACATATCAGTTTTTTGCAGGAATGTCAGCATAATACACTAAAGTAGAAAGTGAAGAGGACCTGGAGTCCAAGGCCAAGTTCTGTTTAAGACAACCTCAGCTCTATGACTGTGGGTAATAGAGAAGTCATCTAACTTGGTGTCCTCCTTTATGAAATGGGGGTGGAGGTAGGGGGTTGGGGGGCAGAGTTAGTTTCCTAAGGCTAAAGTTTTCTGATTTCAGTTTTGGGGGGTTTTTTGGTGGTGTTTGTTTTTTTTCACATGCGAAGTTACTACCTAATCACCTTGAGAATTAGAGCAATAAAGTAAATTCTTGAAGGAGCGTTAGATTATCTTTTTCAGTAGTCATGTCTAAGTGGTTTCACCTTTCTTCACCATCTCTGTGGAGGGTTTAATTAGCATCAGAGGATGCACCAAGATGGGGTCCCCACTGCATTACCCTCCGGCTCTGTAGGCACTGCAATGCCACTCAGAGCAGATTACTCAACCCAGGCCCTGGGCAATATCTAGCAGGGCAAGAGTTTCATTATTTTTCAAGACGCAGGGCTTTTTTAAGTCTGGAAGAGGAGGAAAGAACAAGTTATTCAGCAAATCTTTGAATGAAACACCGTGGAGACAGTGGACAGCCCTTCTAAAAGTAACCTTTTGCAGAGATCCCAAAGATAAGAAAGCAAGTTCAAGCTGCCTCATATTATTTAAGTAAGCCAGGAGAGAAGAGATCTGTGAACAGAAGCCAGCCCCCCAGCCCCTACACACTTGATGTGCAAGTTTCTCTGCCCCCGACCTATTTTATTCTGTGTAACTCAAGTAATATATAACTCAATTTTATATTTTTCTTAAGCCTCTTTCAAAAGTACGTGGGTAAGTGCAATGCATCTAATTGATAAAGGGTCAATTTCAAGAATACATTAAGACACACAAAAAATGAATAGGAAAGAGTCAAAGAAGCCAGTAAAATATTTGGATAAGAATATGGCAAGCAATTCATAAAAAGAGTAAGACTTAACGACTAAACATTTAAAAGATGTTCAGCTTCACAATAATCAGAGGAATGCAAACTAAAACCACAAGATACTATTTCATACCCACGAAGACTGATAAAAATATTAAATCGAATAATTTCAATTGTTGGTGAAGATGTGGGACAATAGGAATGTAACCAGTACAACCACACTGGAAAAAACTTGGCACTGTCTGGTAAATTTAAATATATTCATAGCCCAAGACCCAGCGATCCCACTCCCAGGTATACTTTAGGAAGATTTTTGTTTAATAATTTCAAATATACAGAAAAGATGCAACCATAGTTCACTTCACCCAGATTTACTAACTGCCAACATTTTGACAAATTTGCTTTATTGTTTTATCTTTATATGTATAAAAAGATTTTTTTTGAGTCAGTTGAGAATAAGTTACAGATATCATACCCTTTACCCTCCAATATTTCAGCATTGATTTCCTTAGAACATGGAGCTTCACTTAATTAACCACAGAACAATTACCAAAATCAGTAATATGTCAGTAATTGACATTACTGCAACAGCAGTATATAATCTACAGAACTTATTCAAATTTTGACAATTATCTCAATAATATCCTTCACAGCATTTATTTCTGGTCCCTGAATCAAACCAGGATGATTCACTACATTTACAGGTCAAGTCTCTTTAGTCTCCCTTAATATGGAAAGGTTCCTCAGTCTTGCTTTGTTTTTCAAGAAAACAAGATATTGACTTTTTTTAAGAGCACAAGCCATTTATTTTGTAGAATGTCTTTTGATTTGGGTTAGTCTGATGTCTCTTCACAATCAGAGGAGGCTGTACACTTTTGGCAAGAATTCTATGTAAGTGATGTTGTATCCTTCTCAGTGCATCATATCAGGAGGCACGTGATATCAATCAGTCCCATGATTGATAATGTTTAACTTTGATCATTTGGTTTAAGGTAGTTAGTGTTTACCAGTTTCTCCACTATAAAGTTATGGTTTTTCTCTTTTTGATTAATAAGTAGATACTTATTGCCTATAAGTATCTATAAAGGAGAGATTCTTTGAGACCACGGAAATAACCTGTTTCTCAAACTTTCAGCCAATGGTATTAGCATCCACTGATGATTCTTGCCTGAATAAATTGGTGCTATGTGTCTTTTAAAATAGTATTTTCTCACTCATTGATGCCTTCCACATTTATTATTTGGCATTTCACCTTAAGTAAGAGCTTTTCCCTTGTACTCTAGAGAAATTCTTATAAAATTGTGCACAAGTAGACACACATAAGAACATTTTGCCACATTGTTTGCAATAGTGGAATCAATCTAAAGGTTCATTAAGTACATGGATAAACAGCACTATATACAAATATCAAATCATTATGTTGTATATCTGAAACTGTATAGGTATATTTTGTTATGTTATATGTCAATTATACCTCAATAAAAAGTTAACTAATTAATAATAAAAGGCAGCTCATTTTTTTTTAAAAGATGGATATATACAGTGTATACTACACAGGAGTTAAAAGAAATTAAGTAGAACACTTACCAACTTTGATAATTCACAAACATCAAAACAAACAACTTGGAATGATATGTGGAAGGTGATGTTTTTATAGAGTTGAATAATGCAAAACCTTAATAAATGCTACATATTGTTTCAGGATACACACATGTAAAGGGGAAGTATGAAAATACACATAAAAATAATAAACATCAAAATCAGAGCAGTAGTTTCAGGTGTTGGCAGAGGGATGGAATCTGGGAGGGATACACAGGAGAATTTCATCATTTCCATGAAGTTTGATTTATTAAACTAGGTGGTGGCAACACATGTGCTATAACCCCAAAAAAAAGTGACATGGAACTGACAGTTGTTCCTAAGATGAAGATCTCTATTGTGAGAGAGCCGGTACCAGCTTAAGAGCTCTTTAATAAGGCACACAAAGTCTGAAAATGGGTACTGTAAATCAGCTGTCAAAAGAAGCACTACTGAACATATAATGCTACTTCCTTCCTGAAATATATTGATTATTGAAGGTCAGATTCCTGATTCAATTCACCTTAAGTATAAACTTCTAATAGAAAAAAAAATACTCAATTCAATCAATATAAAGGGGACACTCACTGTGTATTAGCCATCAAAGTACAGGTTAGAAAGAGAGGAAATACTTCTTTTGGCACCAAGAAACGTTCATAAGTAGACCGAAAGTCTTCAAAATATAGATATAAATACATATTAGATTTAACTAGCACAGACACAATTTTTATACTGGTTTTTATTGTCTTAAGGCAACTCAATTATTATTAATAAAGCAATCCTGAGCCTTTGGAGCGACCACAGTGCTTAAAGTGGAAAACCCTGATTCTAGGAAGTATTGCCTTAGGTTTCACAAGTCAGCTTTAAAAAAGTAAAGCCATAAATATTTGAACTTCGTCCTTATACTAAATGCTTGGCCAACCTGACAAGGTCTATGCTTGGATGAAAATAAAATTAGAACAACCATCTCTTTCTAATGCAAGAGATTTATTACACAAGCTGTCCTGTGCCCCTGTGCCTTTAGCAAGCCACTGGTACATAAATAATACCAACTATGAAAGGCCTGTTAAAAGAAATGGAGGCCGAAGTTAAAACCATCTCAAATATAATTAACTCTAAATTAGCTGAGTGGACTCTCTTGGAATAACTGTCCATTTATAAATCACACTAGTTTTTCCATCCTCCAGTTGTAAAGCATGCGTTCTAGGTCAGCAATTAGAGAAAATCAGGGTCCTCTCCAGACCAAAAGTAGATATAATAGGCTTATAGACAGAACTTGACCCTTAACCTACCAATGGGCTATAGTCCAAAAGTCAGAAGCTCAGAATTGAAAACACCCTGTCTTATGGAAATTTTGTTTGAATTAGTCTGTTTGAGGTAGAATCTCATCCAGTCATAAGCCTAACTAACCCCAAAACATAAGTCATCAGGTAGCAGCAGTATCATGAAATAGAAATCTCCTTTAGTGCTGTTTCTACGGGGAATTTTAAAATTAAATCTAGTGTGGAATTAACAAAAATATATGTCCTCATCCTGCAGTGACTTAGAGGGGGCCTGCAATGTTCTATTTCTTCATGTAGATGAGAGGTACATGAGTAAGTTCACTATGGGAAATTCATCAAGTTGTACATTTATAATTTTACACTCTTGTCTATGTATGCTATGCTTGAATTTTTTAAAAATTTTACCTGAGATCTGCTGTACAACATTGCCTATAGTTAACAATATTGTATCGTACATTTAAACATTTGTTAAGAGGGTAGATTTCATGTTAAGTGTTTTTACCACAATTTTTTTAAAAAAGAATTGAAGCAGATATTATCTGTGAATCTCCTGTTTCAGTGATTTATCCATTACAGGATTCAATAAATACCACTTCCCTTTAAAAAAAAAATACTACCTCCCTTTATATCCCCCTACCCAATTATTCAGCAATTGGCCATGGAGGAGTCTGCCTGTCCCAGACCTACATTGGCAGTGAGGTCCTTCTCCCAGCATGAGGAGCACCTCTGAGGGGCTGAGGTCCTTGGCAAGGCAGCCAGGCCTACATTCTTCCCTCTCATGCCCCAATTTCTTTCCTGATCCATAAACGTGATTGGCCTGATTAAAGAAGAGACCAAGGGAGAGTAGTTGTAAAGATCAATCGTATGTGGTTGGGGTTGGGGAGTGGGGCGGACCAGTGCTGCTGGGATTAAGGTAGAACAGAAATAGTCAATGCCCAATCCAAAGAGACAAGACCCATACTCAAGCAATCACTTAGATGTGGTTAAAGATCAAAAGGTCTTGACACAATTCTAAGAAGCCAGGGCCAAGGATGGATCTCTGAAACATACCACTGATCTCTGTCCTTATTCTCCAATCCATTTGACAAATAAAAATGGCAAGTAATAGGGTATATTGGAATATATGAGGAAGCCATTTGGTGTAAACCTAATTCGACCTGATCTTGTCTTTCCAAAAGGGCCTGACTGAGGCCGTTGAGCATGCATTGTATATCTGCTTTAGAGATTCCCTATGGCAAGAGCAAAAGGCCCTTGAGATAAAGGTGAAACTTCCCTCCCCCTCCCAACATTGGCGTCTCCTTAAGGATTAAGTATCTTTCCTTAGGCTAGAAACTGATTGCTGTGCTCACCTGTGACCGCTCAGCTTGAGACAATAGATTTGCTTCCTGCTACGCCCACCAAGATAGCAGACCCACTACCTGCTGCATCCATCAAGTGCTGTGCGACAGGGTAATCTTGTGACTATTGTGGGAGAGACATTTCAATCATATGTGAAACACCCTCTTTGAGGGTATATAACCACCCTGTGTACCCCCACTTCTTTGGAGTGCTCTGTTCCTTTGTGGAAAGACTCTCCCGGGTTATAATTCTAAGATTTAAGCTCAGAATAAACTCACTCAAATTTTCATTTATAGATTGGTTATGGATTATTTTCGTCAACACACTAATCACTACACACATGAATACACTAATCAGTGCATCAACTATATAGTTACCTACTGCATAGGTTTCCAGTCCACTGTTTTCCCACAACACTGCTGTAAGACTGCAAGGCTAAGCTCTAAACATACCACGTCCCAAAAACGCCCTTGGCCATTAGTCAAGTTACAATTTCCAGCACATAAATTAGGCTAAGTTAAAACCTCTTGCCAATCTCCCTCTCTTTAAGGCCAGATGGGCTTGTTCAGTGCTCCACTGGTATGGGTATATTTGCAACTATATGTGCTTCTTCTTTGGGGCTAAAAGATGTCATTATTACATACGGAAGATCTGACTAAATGTACTCAAGAAGCCCTTAATGATAGTCAAGCAGGAATAGCCTTATTAAATATTGAATATGCTTCCATCACAGTGAATCCTTCGTGTTTCTGATTACCACTGCTTTCCTTCCTAAGTACTTTTAAAAAATCTGCTTTATTACTATTAGCTTAGTTAAGTGTAATAATGGTTATCAGGGTCAAGTTTTTAAAAAATTCAATTTTTTGAGATGCACACTCAAGTACTTAAAATGACACAAAATCTAGGATTACCTTTAAGATACTTTCATAAAAGGACATACAATAAGGTGAGAATATGCCATTTCTAATTGCTTATCTGTATTCTGTAACTTTCTACTTTGCTCACATGTTGTAATTAAAATTTTAATTTAAAAAACTACTTAGACAAAGGAAAAACTGAAAAAAGGAACATGAAGCAAATTCTTGTTGAATTTGGGTGATAGGGACAAAGGGGTTAATGGTACTATTCTCTTTACTTTTTACAACTGTATGCTATGTTTTTGCTTTTTTTTAAAGATTTTATTTTTCCTTTTTCTCCCAAAGCCCCCTGGTACATAGTTGTGTATTTTTAGTTGTGGGTCCTTCTAGTTGTGGCATGTGGGATGCTGCCTCAGCATGGCTTGATGAGCGGTGCCATGTCCGTGCCCAGGATCCGAACCGGCCAAACCCTGGGCCACTGAAGCAGAGCACACAAACTTAGCCACTCAGCCACGGGGACAGCCCCTGAATGCTGTTTTTAAAACCCCACTTAACAAATTCATTTGAGAGCCTGGCACAGTGGCCAAGTTGTTAATGTTTTGCGTGCTCCACTTCGGTGGCCCAGGTTTGCAGGTTAGGATCCCAGACACAGACCTACTCCACTCACCAGCCACACTGTGGAGGTATCCCACTTACAAAAAAATACATGAGGACTGGCAGTGGATGTTAGCTCACGGTGAAGCTTCCTCAGGAAAAAAAAAAGATTCACTTGAAAAGTTAATTTAGCTGGGAATCCATTTCCTCATCTAAATCAAAAGAATTCAGTCAGTCAGTCAGTCAGTCAGTCACTATAGTCATTCATTCATTCAGGCCCCAGGCAGTAAAACATAAGGGAGAGGGAGAAAAAGGAGTTGAACCAACTCAGCAGTCCTCAAGCATGGCTCCATATCAGAATATCTATGGAATCTGTAAAAGTACAGATGTCAGAGCTCAACCCCAGATCTACTAAATTAAAATAACAACTACATTTTTTAAAATACATATGAATGGGGAAAAAAACTATACGGAAATACATCAAAATATTAGGTTCTTCTGGGTAATAGGATTTCATATGAGTGGTTTTTAATTTTCTTATTTATACTTCTACAATATCTAATTTTTCAATAAGGTATATGTATTATTTTATATAGTAAGAAAAAAGTACTTAAGTGCTATTTTTAACATCAAAATGAAATACTACTATATACCCATGAGAATGACTAAAATTAAAAAGGCCAAAAATACCAAGTGTTGAAAAGGCTTGGAGCAAGTGGATGGAACTCGCATACGTTGCCCTGGGAGTGTCCAGCCATGTTAGAATACCATTTAGCCGTTTCTAATAAAGTTAAACAAATATTGGCTTACCCTAGGACCTGGCCATTCCACTAAAAGGTATGTACCCCAGAAAAACAAGTACATAGGTTCACAAAAATCTGTTTAACAATGGTCAAAGCAGCTTTATTCCTAATGGCTAAAAAATTGAAAATAACAAAAATGTCAATCAACATAATAATGGATAAACAAACTGTGACATATTTGTAAAAGGAATACTCCATAGTAATTTTAAAGAATCCACTGATTCATGCAATGACATGGAGAAATCTCATAAACATTATATTGAGTGAAAAAAATAGACACAAAAGAGTACATACTATATGATTCCATTTATGTGAACTTCAAAAATAGGAAAAACTGATGATGACAGAAATTAAAAGACAGGTTACAACAGGGACCAAGAGATGTGTGATATTCACGAGGCAGGGGCTGAGGGAACTGTTGGGATCATGGATCTGTTCTTTAGCTGGATCCGGGTGGTAGTCACACAGGTCTATAAATAAAAAATTCATCTAGCTGAACACTTGATATTTGTGCATTTTAATGTATGTAAATTACACCTCAATTGTTTAGAAATCAGAAAAATGTTGCTTTTAAGAGTCTCCCCAGTTTCCAGCTACTATCCCAATTAGAGGCTGTCGTCAATCATAACCTCTCCTTCTCATGAATATTTTAAGATCTTCCTTCCTAAACTGGAAGGCAACTGACATGTACTGAATGCTTCCTGATGCCAGCCTGGGTGCTGAGCGCTTAACTATACATTTACGTAATCGCCATAATCCTATGAGGTATTATCTATCATTCCCATTTTACAGATGAGGAAACTAAGATTGAAGGGGTTGAGTAACTTGCCTGGGGCCACAAAGAGAATAAACAACAGAGTCAAGTCTGTGACTCCAAAACTAAATGCTTCCTCACATCCTATAGCCCCAAAGTCCACGTCACTCTGTCCAACACTCGCTCTTTGACAAGCCCCAAATACATAAGATCTTTCCCATCAACTCCACGTCAGCCCCAGTTCTTCCTTGCTAAGTAGAAAGCCTGCATAGCAGCTCTTTCTAGTATTTCTCCAAGCTTGAAGGGAAGAAATGGAATTCTGATACAGGAAAACCTTTATATGGCCTTCATCTATCATCAATCTGAATATGCACTTGTCACTAATTCACTTACACTTGATCATCCTTCCCAGAAAATTGTAACTCAAGTCACTATTTTTTTTTTTTTTTTTCCACTGGGGAAGGAATCTTTTTTTCCCCCAGTTTTATTGAGATATAATTGACATATAACACTCCATTAGTTTTAGGTATACAACGCAATGATTTGGTATGTATATATATTGCTAAATGATTACCACAGTAACTTTAGTTAACATCCATTGCTTCACATAGTTACTATCTTTTTTTCTTGCGGTAAGAACTTATAAGATCTACTCTCTTAGCAACCAAATATACAATACAATATTGTTAACTACAGTCACCATGCAGTACATTACATCCCAGGGCTTATTAATTCCATAACTGCAAGTTTGTACCTTTTGACCTCTAACCATTTCTCCCACCCCCATCCTCTGCCTCTGGCAACCACCAATCTCTTCTCTGTTTCTACGAGTTTGGCTTTTTTTAGATTCCATGTATAAGTGAGATCATATGATATTTGTCTTTCTCTGATTTATTCACTTAGCGTAAAGTAGGATAGGAACCTTTTTAGCCTGGAACACATCTGATTTCCATTTGGTTAGGTCTCTGCGCCTCCTCATGATAAGCCCAACAAAATACAGCCCCTGGGCAATGGTCCACTCAATGCTCCCCCAGTTCTGTAATTCATCCAAATCTGAGCTGTCCCAGGACAACTCCTTGGAGCATGTTCCGTCCAATTTATGACACTATAACGTCAGCATCGAGATGACCTGCCAGTATCCTTACTCTTCAAGACCTCTCTGAGGCAGAAGCAGCTTCGCCATGGATCTTGCAGATTAGCCAAGGTTTAGAAAGGATAATCACCTTTGATTTTTTGTTGTTGCTGCTGTTAAGATATATTCAAAAACCTTCTACCTCTTTTCCTTCTTTATTAACCTGGACCATCACCCAGCCAAGGTTCGTAGGCAAACAGTCTCTATAAAACAGCCTCTGGACCCAACAGCCGAGTAACCCTGTTAGAACCTCAGACATGACTCAGTTTGAGTTCAAGGTCTCTGAGCCAAAGACAGACTGACTGTGAAGCTAGTAAGATTAAGCTTCAGGTTCCTCCCCTGCATGGCCTCTTTCAAGGTCCTGCACCTAATTTAGTGTACTCTTTTTTCTTAAATAGGGCCTCAAATTGTATAAACTTCAGGCTCCCACAAAACCTAGATTTACCCCGACGTCTGAATCACATTAACATTTTGTTGCTACTAGCAACAGATCTAGGTAAACCATCCACCTTACACATTAAAATGATTTAGAAGGGGATATACTTAGGATGAGAGAACCAAGTTATTACCAAGAAGTACAAGAACACTGGGAGTTCACAGACACCATTAACATCTTTCTGCTTAATTTCACCTATTATTAATAATGTTTTATCTATTTGATGGTCCAATTAGCAATGTACTCATAAGAGGGGTCGCTGATGGTTAGGTTGTTCTGTTGCTGTTTTAGGATGTGAAGTTTCTCTATACTTAGAAGTGAAGGAATTGGAAAGCATGAAAGACAAAAAATGTGGATACAATGCAAAATGAAAAAAACTCACCATGTAAAAGTTTCACAAGTGTCCCTATAGCAGCAAAACTGCTTTAGAAGACTAGACGGTTATATACCATATAACAGGTTCATAAAAAGAAAAGGGGGCAAAATCAGCACAACTGTCACGACCTGTCATATACATGAAATGTGCAAAAAATAAATGCTGATTTAGCAACTCCTTTGGTTTCCTAAGAGCTACTTAATCATGATTGCCTAATTTTAAAAAGCATTAGAGTTATGAAACTACTCATGCTCCCTCCGGTAATATTTCCCCAGTTGGCACATTTAAGAGTTACATTCAACTTTTTAATTTTACTTTTTTACAAGAAAAGGGTAAAGTTTACTTTAAACACTTATATATCCCACAACTTAATCCAATTAAGAAAAATAAAATAAGGGCGGGGAGAAAGTCCACGTATAATACAAAATAAGAATTTATGAAAGATGGGCTGGCCCCGTGGCTGAGTAGTTAAGTTCACCTGCTCTGCTTCAGACGCCCAGGGTTTGGCCCATTTGGATCCTGGGCACGGACATGGTACCACCCATCAGGCCATGCTGAGGTGGCGTCCCACATAACAGAGCCAGAAGGACCTACAACTAGAGTATACAACTATGTACTGGGGGGCTTTGAGGGAGAAGAAGAAAAAAAAGAAGAAGATTGGCAACAGATGTTAGCTCAGGTGCTGATCTTAAAAAAAAAGCCTTGATTTAAAAAAAATCATAAGAACAACTTTGCACAAAGTCCTATGCAAATGAAGTCAATAAAAATCTGGGCAACAGGGATAGTTTTCTACTAAAAACAACTTTAACTGACACCAAGAGATGAACGCTCTAAAGAGAACTATTTGCACAAAAGAAATGTTGTGGGGAATTAAAAAAACTTTGCCTGACCCCAGTAAGCACCAGATCCAGACTGTTTTACAAGGAATTCTACCAAACCCTTAAATCTGAGAAGAAAGGGAGAAAGACAAGGGGGGAAAGTGAGAAGAAAGTAAGTAGGTAGGTAATACACTAATCTCAAGTATAAGGATCAATTGCAAAAAATCGTAACTCCAATTTTGGCAGACAGTTTCCAGTACTGTATTATGACCAGGCAATGTTTAGTCCATTAATGCAAACATGACTCAAATATTAAGCTATTAATGTAATTTACCATAATATATCTAAGGGGGGGCACATATATTCATCACCAAAGATGCTGAAAAAGCATGAAAAATTCAACATTCGTTCTTGAATTAAAATAACAAAACAAGAATCAACAAGTACTTAACCTAAGATGGAAAGCTGGATCAAAGCCAACAGGATGCTTACTGGGAAGACCTTGAAGGCACTACAGTGCCCCCCCCACCCCTGACACACACACACACAGGAATGGCAACACGCATCCCTGCTATTCCACACTGTACTGGAGCAGCAGCCAGCACCAGGAGACAAGTGAAAGAAATGAAGTACGAACTGGAAAAGAAATAAAATACAAAAGCTGGCTGAATAAGAAGTGCTAAAACTATCACTATTTGAAGATAAAATAATTACATACCTGAAAAAAAAGGAAATCTGAAAACCTACATACAGTATGAGAATTCCTACTTTTATATCCTTTATATCTTATAACCTTCTACCTTACAAAAATCAAAGCTTTCCAACATACAAACAACAATCAGCTAGAAGATATGATGGAAGAAGACACCCCATGTTTAATAGCAAAGCAGAGACACAGACTTAAAAGTAAATGTACGAAACCTATCTGAGGAAAACTTTAAAACATCTCTGGAGGATACAAAAGAACACCTAAACAAACAGAGAGATACAATGTCCTTGGAGAGTAAGACTCAACACAGGTAATGTCAAGCCGCCCTCAGTAAATTTACAGACTTAATGCAACTCCAATAAAAATAGACAGTTATATTTCCTCTGGATCACAGACAAGCTGAATCTCAAGATCATATGGAAAAATAAGTGAGCAAGAAGGAACAGGAAAATTCTGTGAAGGAAAAGCAATGAGAACAGGACACCTACCAGATATTAAAACAATCTATTAATGTCAACGATCAAAACAATATGATACCAGTGCATGAGTAGACAAGTAAAAATGGAATGGAATAAAAAGTTCAGAAACAGATCCAAACATATCCTGGAATTCAGGAAATTATTAAGGATGCTCGTAAATCAGCTGGGCAGAGATGGACTTTTTAAGAGAGAGTGTTGCAACAACTGGATAGCCATCTGGACAAATCCCCCACAATAAATGAAAGAAAGTTTTAAATATTTAAAAAACCATACAAGTAATCAAAGAAAATACTGGAGACTTTCCTTAAAACTTGGCAGAGAGAAAATCTCTCTACTAAAACACTCAAAATCCAGATGCTATAAAAAGAAAATATTGATAAATTTGACTACATAAAAATGAAAAGTATCTGCATAGTAAGAAGCATGATAAGCAAAGGAAAAAATACAAATCGCAAACTGAAAGAAATATTTGTATCTCAGCAGAGACAAAACTAATCACCATAATATATGAGAAGGTCCTAGACATCAAAGCAAAAGAGACATCAAAAATAAATAGAACAATGACCAAAAGACGTGTGCAGATAGTTACAAGAAAAAGAAATACAAGCGGCCCTTAAACATGTAACGTGTACAGAATCACACTCTTTTTTTTTTTTTAAAGATTGGCACCTGAGCTAACAACTGTTGCCAATCTTTTCTTTTTTTTTTTTTTTTTGCTTTTTCTCCCCAAATCCCCCCAGTATATAGTTGTATATTCTAGTTGTAGGCCCTTCTATTTCTGGCATGTGTGACGCTGCCTCAGCCTGGCCCGATGAGCGGTGCTATGTCTGAGCCCAGGATCCAAACCAGCAAAACCCTGGGCTGCCAAAGTGGAGCGTGCAAACTTAACCACTCAGCCACAGGGCTCGCCCCAAAATCACACTCTTTATAAAAGAAACGGAAATTAAGACTAAACTGAGTTTCCACTTCTCACTTATCAGTCTGGCACAAATCCAAAATTTTGACATCTATTTACACTCCTGGTGAAGCTGTGGGGAAACAGGCTCTTGCATACATACACTCCTAGGGGAAGTATAAACAGTACAACCATTAACGAAGGGCAATTTGGCAATATCAATCAAAATTACAAGTGCTCTTTGACAGAGCAATGCCATTCATGTCACAGATTCATGTTACACGGAATTCATGTTACAGATACGTGTTGCAGCAATTTTTTTTAACAGCAAAAGGTTGAGAACTACAGGTAAAAAGAACCAGTTGCATTCATACAATGAAATTTCTTGTAGCTATTAAAAAAGAAGAAACTTTCGGGGCTAGCCCAGTGGCATAATGGTTGAGTTCGTGCACTGTGCTTCAGTGGCCCAGGGTTCGCAGGTTCAGATCCCAGGCATGGATCCACACACCACTCATCAAGCCATGCTGTGGCAGAGTCCCACATATAAAATGGAGGAAGACTGGCATGGATGTTAGTTCAGGGACAATCTTCCTCAAGCAAAAAGAGGAAGATTGGCAACAAGATGTTAGCTCAAGGCCAATCTTCCTCGCTCAAAAAAGAAAAAAAGGAGAAAATTTCTAAGTAATAATATGAAAAGGACTATAGGATGCAAATGAAAAACACAAGAGTCAGAATAGTATTTATCGTATGTCATCCTTGGTGTTAGCAAGTCAAGAAAATAATAAACACTTGCATTATAAGAGCCATGTTTATAGTAGCATAAATAAACACTGGAATGAGCCATAAGAAACTAACATACTGTAGAGGCAGACGTTAACGGGGGTGGAAGCCACACTTATCAAAACATGTTTTTAAATTGCTATGATTTTGGAACCATGTGAACGTTTTACTTATGCAAAAAATAAATATATTTTTTAAAAGATGTGTAAACTCAAATTTCAAGTAGTTACACAAGGACTTGCACACACATCATCCTTTTGTGTGTTCATCTGCCAGCTCTCCCAGAATCACATCAGTCTGATGACTCAGCACATTTGCAGAATCGTAAAGACGGAACAAAGTGAAACTGTTTTAGATCATTTTCCACATAACCAGTGTCATGCTTGCATTTCAAGTATTACCCAAAAATACTTAATTTCTGATTTAGCTTTAGAAGTCCCCAATAGTCCCCGACCTCACAGTGTATACACTCACAGAAAAGCACAGTTTACAGATAAGGCATTCAATGCTTTTACTTCTAAAAAGGAGTTGACAACATCTAGTGACCTTGGGAGAAAAATGTAGCACAAAAGACTATCAGTGAGGGCTGGCGTAGTGGCGTAGGGGTTAGGTTTGTGTGCTTCACTTCAGCGGCCCAGGGTTCACAGGTTCAGATCCCAAGCACGCATCTACACACTGCTCGTCAAGCCATGCTGTGGTGGCATCCCATATACAAAATAAAGGAAGACTGGCACAGATGTTAGTTCAGGGACAATCTTCCTCAAGCAAAAAGAGGAAGACTACCAAGATGTTAGCCCAGGGCCAATATTCCTCACCAAAAAAAAAAAAAAAAAAAAAGAGTATCAGTGGGCAGAGAGAAATGAGGAGAGGAAGAAAATAAAAAGTTAGAAATCTCTCTTCTCTTAGTTTCTATTCCCTCTGCTCTTACTCTCTTTTCTTGTTGATCCTTGTCTGGTTTATTTATCTCTGCCTGGCCCTTTTCTATGATTTTTTTTCTCTAGCCCTTGTAAATATCTTTCACTCTCTGTAAGCTCATTAAATCCATCATTTCAACTTTCACCCCCTGCAAATAACTCCCCAACGTGGATCTATAGTCCCGACTTCCTCGCCAAGGTTCACATTTCTTTATGGCTGCCTAGACACTTCACCTCTCCACCAACCCCACTGCTCTGGTTCAAGGCCCCATTACTTCCAGAACAGCTTCCTGTCTACCATCTCTCCTTTTTCTACTTCCCCAACCCTCTTCCTGTCTAATCCCAAAGCTCCTAGATTCGCCTTCTCAAAACTTTGAGACCCCCTCATCTAAGGAAGTAATTTCTTAGCCTGGCATTCAAGTCCTTTTAGGATTTGACTTAAACCTAAACATGCAATCTCAACTCCTTCCACCTCCACCCATCTTTACTCGTCCTACCTCCAACCAAACTAAATCAGTTCTTGGGCCCTTAATATCTCCTAGGTTCTCTTACCCTCCTGTTTTTCCTTATAATTTCTTCCACCTGATAGCCCTTTACCTAAAATCATTCAAAATTTTTCACATCAGCAGAACCCCATTTTCCACTTGTTCGTTTTCCTTAAGCCCGTGAACTACCAACTCCATTCATTATTTGATGCAGGGGTTGTCGTAACTGATTATAGGCAAAGGCCAAAAAAAGACGAAGTTACATCAAACTTATGAAATATCCTTCCTAAGTTTCTAAAATTAAGTCAGGCTTGTACTAGAGGACACGAGGGGCACCTTGAGAGTAAGGGTGAAATGACAGGGCAATGTCCTCCCTTAAAAAAAAAAGGATGTCAGTTCTTTTTTTTGGTTACAAAATGCTCGTTTTTCTCTCCTTCTCGCACACACATCCTGATGATACATGATACGCACGCTTCTCTACCGATTAGCAATCGTGGGGACGTGCTCATTGTATAGATGCCAGAGGAGCATCCGAGGCTGAACACCCCGTCACACGCCGGGATTTCACAATGCCGGCTGTCATCACACACTTGGTATCTGTGGTGGAAGGGTCATGCGAGTTAGCCACTGACTGGGAAGTAAACGCACTGTTTTGAACACATGAGTCATTGAAAACAAGGGTGTTCATTTATTTGAGCAGATTTGCGCCAACACCATTGCAGAGGCAGGAAGAGGAAGGGACGTGCGTTATACACTAACAGACACCACCTCCGACAGAGAGCTCACCAACTTGGAAAAACAGGCACACACCCGTACCCTTTGCAAAGTCTTTAAGTTCTATATGTAGTCTACCAAGCAGGTGAATGCTACTAATGACACACAGTCAAAGTCTGTACTCTCTGTCTGGTCTTAGTCTTGGGGTGTGTGTGTGTGTGTGTGCTTTTAACGGGATGGTCTCTGGAATTCATTATCAATTTCCCCCATGCTTAAACCAAGAGAATGCCACTAGTTGCAAAGGGATACCAGAAATCATTGCCCATAATGCTGTTTCCTCTTTAACTTGAAGAAGGATGGCGTTTGCTGTATATTTGCACTGTCTGTCATCAAAGCACTTTAACTTCTTGTAAAGCCCTGAGGCCAACGTTCCTCCAATTTGCTGTCTTCTGCAGACAGTGAATTTTTCCAGATATTCAAAGGTAAAAGGGCCAAATTATTTCATCCACAAAGTTTGTCTGTGGTGTCCCCTGCATCCTCGGGCTTCGGGGTCCACTCCTATTTCCCAGGTGAAATGAGCAGGTGCCATCTGCCCAGCACTTAACACCAGAGGAGCACGGAGACCAGGCTGATCAATTCCAGAGAGAAACATCAAGGCCAGACAGGGTGAAGACTCTAAGGCCCTAAGAGAAAAGCAGGCCATGTCCCATTCTTTCCTGTAGTTCACCAGGTGTCCTCAGAAGGTACAGGAGACTAAGGGTTTGACTAGTCTGCTCCCCATGAGGAACCTTCAGAAAACAGAACAGGGCTCGAGGGATTTTTTTTTTTTTTTAGGAAGATTAGCCCTGAGCTAACATCTGCTGCCAATCCTCCTCTTTTTTTTTAGCTGAGGAAGACTAGCCCTGAGCTAACATCCGTGCCCATCTTCCTCTACTTTATATGTGGGACGCCTACCACAGCATGGTGTACCAAGCTGTGCCATGTCCGCACCCAGGATTCGAACCAGCGGACCCCGGGCCACCGAAGCAGAACATGCGAACTTAACCACTGCGCCACCGGGCCAGCCCCTTGAGGGAATTTAAGCCCTTCCCTGGCCAGTCCAAGCTTTGGAAGAAACAGAGCTTTGAGGAAGAGAAGCAGGGAAACCAGGCACCTGACCTGGGAAAGTTAGTGAAGGGGAGCCGCGTAGAGCTTTTATCACACCGTTCTGGGGTTGGCACACAGAAGGATTGTCCCTGTCTGAGTGTTGCCCACCCCCAGGGCATCCAGACATCACTGGCTTCTTCCCACCCCAACCCAAGAAAGGGACTCTGTCGAATCACAAGTCCAAAGGGCTCCCTCTTTTCCCTGAGCCCCAGGAGCCTGTGCTCATCAAACATAGAACCACCACTGTCTGCTCCCCATCCCGCCAGCCCTCTGTGTACAAAGCATGCTTTGGCGCCCTGGCTCCTCACCTTCTTGTTTGTTTAAGAACTCATGCTGCCCCAAGAGCTTCAGCAAGAAAACAGAGAAAATTGGGAAATGCCATTACAAAACCTTTTAGAGAAAGGAGAAAAGGTGAAGAGCGCTTGAAGGGTGGTTGCTACTTGCTGGCAGAATAAAAGAAGTGATGAAGAGCTTTCTTACTTTCTCTGCCTATACAGCCAGTGACCCACAAACAGATACCAATGTTACAGAGACAAACACGACATAAAGACGGATGAAAAGCTGAAATACTTTATTTTTATAGGGAATTTATTACAACCAAGAGGCAAGGCACAGCTAAAAAAATGAAACGAGCTTTGTTATATAATTCATTCCCCTCCCAAAATTCCCAACTGTCTATCCTATTGCAAAAAGTCTCTATATAATCTACCAATTGGCCTAGTCCAGTTTTCTGATCATTTTTTGCTAACAAAAAGTTCCTTCATACATGTAACAATTCTTTTACTTCAATTTAAGCCAAACTTTTTGTTCTATCTTTCATGGATATGAAGGAAAAGTGGAATGGCTTCCTCCTTCTAATAACTAACTGTAATAGGAGGCATCCCTTGTTTTTTTTCCAAATTCAATAATCAACCTTCACAGATCTCATTTACCACTATATTAACCCTTTTTCCAGGCTTCAGAATGTCTTCTTTACCACCCTCAACATAAACAGTAAACCCGGGCTTCTCTATGCCTTTATATCACATCCAAACTGCTTTGCTTTTGAAGCCCTTATAACCTAATCTACCCTTTTAGCCAACCTTATTTCTGTGTTTTGTGCCTTCTATAAACTACGATCACTCCCCTTGTTATTTTGGCTTTCCCTCCTACCCCCAGTTTAGAGAGCCCTGTCACCTTGGTTAATCCCAATCCACCTCCACATGGCCAAGTCAACACTAACACGTCCAGAAAAAACCCTCTCTGATGATCCCTGTCCAAAACAATCTCCTTTCATGCTGCACTTCTGATTTTCTTCCTCAGATTAATTATGCTTATGTGTTTGTGGAATTCAATAACATCAACACTGGCTGGTTCTCAACTGCCACATGGATATATGGATATTGGTGAGGTCTCCTTAACTAGGCTAGGAATCGCGTGAGGACATAGTTCAGCATATAACCTAGGCACAGAGAAGACACCAGTAAGTAACCCATGGCAGAGACCAGGGTTGGGGTGTCAAAGCAGCTCGTCACCGTGTAGTTGAACATGTTGCTTCATTATACACTGCAGCATCGTTTTAGGTTCTGTGTTTTGCCTTAGTTTCCACTGCGTCGTTGTCTAAAGCTCTGCCTCTGGCCTGCTGGGCAAGGTTTTTCCTACCACATACCGAAGTCTGGTTTTCCTATCCCATTTTGGAGCATCCTTCTTGGGTAAAGGACCTTGAATATAATCCCTCTCTCTGATAGCTCATTCATCAAAACCATCAAGATTACTTTAAATTCTATTCCTGTTTCCTAGGTTGTTTAAAACTCTGACTAATTTAAGAGGATTCAATCAAGTATATTGCACTTTCAGTTACATCAAAGTCATCAATACAACTTCAAACAATAAAACCAAATCTATGCCAAAACCCATTTACTCAACAGGTTCCCCTCCTTTCAGTTAGCAATTCTGGTACACAGTGGGAAGCCCCTACCTAGTCTCCAGATGAGGGATGGTGACAAGGTTTCATCAGGAAGGCCAAGCCCAGATCAGTTGATAGTGAGAAGCCGTCTGCAGGTCTGTGTTTAAGGAGGACTTTTGAGATTACATCTCAGTTCAGTGACAAAGACTTCATCAACTAGTGATGTCTGCCAGGGTCATGGTGGGTGGGAGGGAAACAGGGAGAATGGATTTGTTGACCCTGTTATTTCAGATTAGGATAGAATCAAAAGTCTTACTGAAATAAAGGTAACTTCTATTTTCTTATTTTCTATGTGCTTTATATATCTCTAAAGGAATAATTTGCCCCTTTTGTTTTGAATAATTTTCTGCTGGTGTCTCTCAGTTATCAAGACTAAAAGTACCAAGCTAGAAGTACTGGAGATGTACTTTTACTTTGTTGAGAAAGGTGGATGAGAAAATCTACTCCCTTTTTCATCATTATATACCCCAGTAGTTCTCCAGACACTTACAAAATAATCAGTGCTGATTATAAAATGGGAAGATTTTAACCCCAGATATAAATACTAATCATAGAATTAACCATGTGTTTATACCTATTTGAAGCATAAATGGGATGGAAGTATGGCCATTGTAATCGGTTGTCAGTCAACACTGCAGAGAAACCAACAGGCATTTAGAACAACAGGGAGAGTTTCATTTTAACAACTAACATTTTAACATCCCATTCAATATACCACTGGGGCCAGCCCAGTGGCACAGTGTTTAAAGTTCGCACGTTCTGCTTCAGCAGCCTGGGGTTCACCGGTTCAGATCCCAGGTGCAGACCTGCACAGTGCTTGTCAAGCCATGCTGTGGCAGGCGTCCCACATATAGAGTACAGGAAGATGGGCATGTATGTTAGCTCAGGGCTAGTCTTCCTCAGCAAAGAAGGAGGAGGATTGGTGGCAGATGTTAGCTCAGGGCTAATCTTCAAAAAAAAAAAAAAAAAATACTGTTGACCCTTATCTTGGCTGACAGCCCACATTAACTTTGTTGATTTGGACATAACTAATTTGATTAAAGAAATCCCACAATACAAAAGCGTCCATAAAACTTCATCATCAAATGTGCCATCAATTCAATTAAAATGTCAACCTTCTGGCTTGGCATTTACGAACGTTACGTTTGATTATAATGCTAAATATTCTTAATAGACACATTTCTTTAAACATTTTGTTGATGATCTGAAATTGAAATGCTATGAGTTTCCTAGTATCTGACAAAGCCAACATTCAGCAGAGGAGTTTCCATTTGTGGAAGAGTTACCTCAGTCTTCAAAGATAGAATTAGAAGGCACTGACCAGAGGAGCTGATAAGGAAGGTGGCAAGAGATTTTGAGTAGGAAAGACAAATTGGGATTCCTTTTCAGGCTGCCTCTGACTAGTAATGCGATCTGAAGCAAGTTATGTGACCTTCTTCACCTGTAATTTCCTCATCAGTAAAACGAGAATTAACAAGGCCTTCCTCATATAAATAATTTTGCACAGTGGAGTCAGTGTTTAACAAATAGTGGTGGTTATTGTTGTTGTTATTATTATTATTATTATTATTGGTAGATTCTTGTCTATAAGGTAGAAACAAAATGGAGAAGCACTGCAGTTTTGATTGGCATTTTGTCTATGGGGTAGGGTGGCCAGAAGAGGTGTTGGGGTGGGAAGGTTGGTTTGGGGTATACTTCTAAAATAACAAAGTAGATTTTGAATTTGATGGGTACCTGATGAGAGGTCTGCTCCTCCCAACATTAAAGAGAACTTCTCTAAATAAATAGGGGATGTATTCTTGAGTTGACCATCCTGCCATCTGATCCTATTATCTTCTCACTCTCAAAGAACCCTTGAGTCTCCATTCTCATCCAGCTTTTTCAAACCTCCACAATTCTGAGATGTGGGAACCCCATTCTAAACTGCTGAGGGGTTTGGGACTGAGAGTGCTAAATCACCAACAAGACCTCCAACAGCTAGTTAATGCTGAGTATAGAAAGATTTAGAAGCAGCTTATATTAGTTATATTTTTTAAAAAAACTAATTTCACAGAAAATAGGGATAGGTCACAGGGCATGTCATCCACTTTGTTACTGCTATATGAAAAGAAAAGCAATCTGAAAAAAATAGAGAGTATATTTTATGCACTTCCTAACTGATTTCTTAGGATGAGATCCTTCCTTTCTGTGATTTAGGGCTTAAGTCTCTCTCTTCCCACCCATCACTTCACAATGCAGTTAAGACCATTAATCTGATCTGAACTCCACCTTCTCCTGCCCTACCAGAACCACTCTATCCTGCTTACTCATTGTTGGCCAGAATTCAACGCTAAGTCATCTACTTTCAGAGGTTAGAGCTCATAGTTATACACACGTCTCTAATCCATTCTAAAGTAAAAGTCCCTCCAAAACAGATTACATTTTCCTTGGATTATGAGGCGAAGTTTGAAGGAACATTCCATTGTCTCGCCTCTACCTTTCCTTAAGGAACATGCGTCCTCTCCCACCATCCAGTGTTCTCTGCTAACCCTGTTGCCTTTCGTTGCATTCCAACCTTCCCCAGACCAGCCAACGAAAACTTCAGAAATCAGGTTCTGCTCCTCCAAGGGCCTATTGTTAGAACACTAAAATAAACTATGCTATGACAGTGGATACCAATAGATTCCTGCATTATTCTATAAGAGCAGTGGTACACAAAGGAGTGGAAGGAGGGATGGGAGAGAAGAGAGGAGGATTTTGCCCCACAGGGGACATCCGGCAATGTCTGGAGACTCTGTTGGTTGTCACATTAGGAGTGTGCTACTGTCATCTAGTGAGTAGAGGCTAAGTATACTGCTAAACATCTTACAATGCATTGGACTGCTCCCCATGGCAAAGAATTATTCAGCCCCAAACATCAGTAGCACTGAGGGTGAGAAACCCAGCCCTAAGAGAGAATATATTTTGATTAACAACTCCTTTGTTTCATAGATTTAAGTTTAAATTCCAGGCAGTGTCAGGCTGAATGGAGATGGGTTTTGGAGCAGGTAACCATCAGTCACACCTGGAGAAAGCCACCTATTTTCTATTCTTATAAAATTACTTTCATCTGTCAGACTAAAGACTCTTGTTGAATGATTACTGATATTTTATTTGGTTGGGTTTATTTTAATTTTTATGGTTAAAATATAAATTTAACAGAAAATATGAGTTTAACAGAGGAAAAAAAAGATACCCACTGTCATATTTACTTCAGATATTTTTTAAAGAAAAAAATTACACAGAGTTAAACCCTCCCTACCTACCTTCTCTCCTCCCTCCCAAAAGATAACCACTATCCTGTAGTATACATCATTTCCACATATACATTTTGTACTTACCTACATATAAATATACAGTATCTGTTTATGGTACTAAATAGTAAATAAATATTATCATAGCATACATTTTCTTTTCTCCCATTGTTTGAGATTTTGTCTACTTTGTTCTCTCCATATAAATCCAGTTGATTCATTTTGACTGCTATATAGTATAAATAAACCAGGTTACATATTAATTTTCCTCCTCATGAGTGACTGGGTTGTCTTCACATTTTCACTATTTGTATACACCTGTAACATGTCTCCTAATACACACACGCTGAGAGTTTGGGTAGGTTCACTATCTTAGGAGAAGTGGAATTGTGGGATTATAGTGTAATAGGTCTTCAACTTTGCTACAAATTGCCAAAACGCTCTCCAAAGTGGCTGAACTATGTTCCATTCTATTGTACCTGGCAACACAGATGACTCATCTGATGGTTTTCAAACAAATAAATAAGCAAAAGAATCAAACCTTTGCCTTCTACAGAGCTATATTAAGATGTGAGGATAAAAAAGTATGGTACGCTAGTGAATTTTTTCAGAATCAACTGCGATGAAGTAATTTTTGTCCCAAGAACAAAAAATGTGTACTCCTGCCCCCACAAAAATGTCCATATGTCCAATTAAGCAGTGTCCATAAATAAACAAACAAACAAACATATTTGTGGACCATAACTGAATCTCAATTCAAACAAATCAACTGTAAAAATATTTTGAAACTATTAGGAAAACTTAAATAAGGACTGTGTATTAGATGATATTAAGAAGTCATTAAGTTTGTTAAAGGGATAATAGAATTGTGGGGGTTTTTTTAAATGCATGAAAAGACACAAAATCTTGTTTTTTAATTGAGATACAATTGACAAGACACGAAATCTTGTATCTGTATTAAATACTTCAGCAAAATATGAGGAGTGACGCATGAATCAAGTGGCATTTTGGTGGCAAAATCTTGACAAATGTTGAACCTGGCTATATGGGGCTCACTACTTTATTTCTCTACTTTTGTGTACGTTTGAAAATTGTCACTATCAGGCACAATACTCACGAAGAGGAACAGACAAATAAAAGCAGGTAGACATTGGCATGATAAAGAAAATCTCAACCTATAATCCTCCCATTTGCGTAACTGGACTACTTTTCTCTCTACAAGTAGCTAGACAAGTTCCAGTGTTTATCAGTAAGTCAAGCCCATTGAATGCCTTATACTCCACACCCTTGAGGGCAGCAGATACTGATTTGTACGCAGAGTTTACAGCAAAACAATAGCACTAAATCAACTTAGCTGATTTAAACAGATCATCAAAAATAGCCTGCCCGGGACATAGGAAATATAGAAAAATGATATTCCTCAAATTTCTGTTACAAAGTATTATTCCATATTTTCCGTGAACACAAGAGATTTGATTAACATTGATGTAACCAGCGCTGTACAGATATCAACATAGTTAGTCAAGTCTCACAGGAAGAATTCCAGAAGTAAAATTAGAGAGAAATGTTTGGCAGCCTGAATTTTCTCCGAATAGATATAACATCAGTAGCTTCACCAAAGCATTTTGACCTTTGTGTGTGTTTGGTTGGGGCGAGAGGCTGGGGGGCAAGAGATACAGGGCAGAAGGGAAATCTAGCACAGGGGCTTAATTAACAGTAGGCCACATGACCCAAAATCTTTCTGTGTGGTGCTGCTGGCGTAGAGTGACAGGGGGACCTGAGGAGGCGCAGGAATTTCCCACTGCCGACAGTACCGAATCAGGCCAGCAACACACTCCAGGGAACACCGCCAAAATGACTGAGCCATAGCCTCTGTTTATTTGTATTGTTTGTGACTTACTCAAGGGCAAATGCGGCCTTTAATCCTGCCTGTTGACCTTTGGTTGTTATTCATTCAAAATGTCCTGGTATCATAATGCAATTATCGTGGCACTCATCTCGAGTCATGAAAATGACATAATTAATTACATTCATTACAGCTACAATCAAAATTACTAACTGATTCAAGTCTGATAGCGTAGGAAGTCCTGGACAGGTACCCAGAATGAGGCTGGTGGCTCTCAATAGTCAAATGGACCTTGCACTATTTAAAACTGAGTAAAATAGAAGTTGCTAAATTCGCAACTAGACCACATCCTAGGGTCCGAAGAGAGGCATTTGTCCCGTGGCTGCAGATGTGAAAGCAGAGCAGATGCAAAGAGGCAAAGGAGCCAGTCCCCTTGTTCCTTCTTGTTTTAGCCTCCTAGCTCATCAGCGCTTGGAACAAAAACCAAGGCAAAGGGTAACTGTAGTCTCCACTGGAAGTGAATGTTCAGTATAACACAGCTATTTCAGTGGAGGAAAAAGATTTATCTCCATCACCGTATTGACAATGAGGAAAAGTCCTTAAACCTAGAAGAGGAAAGTGCAATTATCGAGCTTCTTAAAGAGATCTTACTCATGGTCACTTCTGAAACTCAATAAATTAGACATTTCAATAGAAGACACAGTAGAATATGGCTAAAGGCAGACAAGAATTATTTAAGCACAAAGATCATATTTCCCTGGGTTCAGCTTTCAGTTGGCTTATTCCATAAAAGCATGGAAGAAATATAAGAGGGGTTTAACTGGAGAGGGAGACTTGAAAAGTGTTTCAAAAAAAGTGTTTCAAAAAATCTAAAAGAGTGGCAGAACGAATTTTTTAGTGCAGAAAATAAACATAATTATTTTCTCTTTTTAGCTAATCTCTCCCTCTGAGTTCCCCAAACCTACCAGAAGCACCACATCATTCAGACATCTCAAAATTGCACCTGCACTCCTGGGGTCCTCCGCGTGCCTGTGACCCTTGCCTACACTTGGACCAGTTCAACACTGTCTTGTCCTATATCCGTGGCAGCAGCACAGAGACGTTATGCTCCAAAGGCAGGAGATTGCACCAGCCAAGCGCACAAGTGCTCACTGTGTTTCATCACCCTCTGCCAGTCTGTCTAGGATGGAGATACTCTCTGGGCTGACTCCAAACAGCAGGATGTGTCAACAGGGCACACATCCTAGAACAGGGCTACCCAAGTGACACAAACCAAGATGGGCGTGGAGGTGCACACCACGCACAGCTGTGGGATTAACAGAGATGAAAGAAGCAAATACCAGAGCCTAACTCAGATCTCATTGTCCTTTGCTCATGCATCTATTTTAGTATTTGTCACAGTGGCCTGTCAGAGACCTGTCTCCCCACAGGAACCAGGTCTTAACCATCTTTGGATCCCTCGTCAACCATACAGGTAGCAAATATTCAAAACTGCAATAGTCAATTCCCAGTTTCACAGGCTAAAAGACGGGCTGCCACTCTGAATGAAATAGGACAAATGTCAGGCATCAGCCTTACTCTAAACCATTATGATTTATATTTTCTCCTCCTGTTCACTTCTACTCTTCCTGGATGTACCGTGGAAGACAAAGACCAAAAAATAGAAAAAACTATACATGACAAAAAAAAAATCCAACAAGTGAAAATATTCACTTCTAAATAGGCTAAAAAAACTAAACCAATGCTACTGAACACCCTCATCTAGCGATCTTTTAATCCTTTAACCTACAAAATTGAAACACCTTGTGCCCTTTTAAATTTCTGGCCCAAGACAGGTACCACCATCCCCTCAATCTGTAGGGCCCTGCAGACTTTCACTGAAGATCAATGACAGTCCAAAGTCTCAGCAAGTACAACAGAAAACCAGCAATTATATTTGTTCTTTCCTTAACTCATAAGGACACACATTTAAAAATGTACCCAGGGGCCGGCCTGGTGGCATAGGGGCTAAGTTCACGCACCCTGCTTCAGCAGCTCATGTTTTGCTGGTTCAGATCCTGGGCACAGACCTGCAGACTGCTCATCAAGCCATGCTGTGGAAGCATCCCACATATAAAATAGAGGAAGATTGGCACAGATGTTAGCTCACTGACAATCTTCCTCAAGCAAGAAGGGGAAGATTGTCAACAGATGTTAGCTCAGTGACAATCTTCCTCAAGCAAAAAGTGGAAGACTGGCAACAGATGTTAGCTCAGGGCCAATCTTCCTCACCAAAAAAAAATGAAAAGCACCCAGAAAAATAAAAATTAGTAGATAAGCTATATCTGAGAGAAAGATATCTGGCAATAACAAGAAGATCAAGTATACCAGAAATATCCAATCTGCAAAAATGTTATCAGTGATAATACTTTGGTGTTTAAGTAGACACTGAGAAGCTCTACCAGTTGCTTCAATCATTTGAACATAACAATCCAATTACACAAAAACACACAGACGTTTTCACTCCAATATATTGTTATTGCCAAAACACACTACAGTTTACAATTTCTACAGCTCCTCTTAGACAAGCCCCCAGAAGATAAACTCCTTCTAGTGAAGTGTAATCCCAAATTAGACGGGCACAAAATTGCTTCAACAACTATTTTTGAAAAACACACAAAGCCTTAGTCTTTTCAATAAATCTAGTGATTTGTTTCTTCCTATTTTCACAGCCATTGCTGTCATAGAATTCTATGCCCTGTGGACCCAGTGTCTTAAACAATTCTTAAAATTCTTACCCCAAGTGAAAGGGTTTATTGAGACGAAGGCAAAGCACACAAACAGAAGCGTGGACTGGTTAGCCCCGTTGATTTGTTAACTCCCTTCTAACAAAAATTAAACAAGCTTTACTGCAGGACTGTTCTGTGCCTTTGTTACAAGGGAATATTACTCTCCGAAAGGAAAGTGTAGTATATGGTGATTCCCAAGTTTGTTTCACAAGGAAGTTATTTTTTATTTCATAGACTACCAATTAGCATTTAGCAGGAAAGAGTATTCAAAGGAACATAATTTGAAAACCACAAATTAGAATAAAATGCTAACGAAACCTCAAAAATAGGTTTAACTCCCAGGTAAGTCCAGTTGGTCCCTTTTTTCCCCAGTCATCTACATCTTTCAAACCAGAGTCAATCACCTTTAAATGCATGTCTTTAGAAATACCCAGTAAGAACACATAGAGGAGACACACATGTTACTTCCTCCGCAGTAAAATCCATTCAAAACTCAGGCAGCTACTATTTTGCATATAGGACAGAATTATGAATAATCCGAGGCCCACAGAATGCTCTACTCTGCATATATCAAGTTCAAATTGGGTAGATATAAATAAATATAAATCTACCCAATTTGGAAATTTGAACCATCATAACGAAAAGGAAGACTTACCAACAGAAGCGGAGTTTTTAACAGACTCCTTTGGGACTCCTTTTTCAATCCGTATTGTGGCCCACTGTTCAAAAACAAGAAGTATTAAGTTAAACTGTTCCATAGACACATATAGGACACAAACCATGCTTATACGGAAGTGAAATTAAACATTAAGCCCCGGAACTATTTGAATTAAAGAAATACCCCAGTGAGTCTCTGACGTAGCAACAACCCAAGTCCCACGCATACTTACACTACACCTCGCACATTAGTTACTGATGATGCCCGAATCAAATGAGGAAAAGATCGTGTTCACCCTATTTAAACCCCTCACGCACATCTGGCACCCCAAAAATTCCGCATTGAAAAGGTCGCACAGCATGCTAGGCAAGAGCACAGGTTATGACATCAAGTCTATCTGGGTTTAAAGTTACTTAATCCCTCTGGGCCTCGTTTCCTCATCGATAAAATGAGGATAAAAGTTCCTATCCCATAAGGTTGCCAGGAGAATTAAACGAGATTAACACGTGTAAAAACCTAAACACAGGGCCCAAAGAATCACTTTTATTTTCATAACAAATCAGGCATTCAAGAGTAAGACACACTCAGAGGCCTAATTGCCTGCATCAGAGAGATGCTTGCAGAAGGAGGCAGCGTGAGACTCGGAACGGTGGAACAGAATCAGCGAAATCGCTAACTAAAGAGGTCACGTGCCCACCTGGTCACTTACTCTTGAAGATGCAGAGGGAAAATGTTATGATTACAAGGAACCACAGCTTTGAGAGAATTTAAGAACAGGAAAATCAACTCCCATTTTGTTTTGAATGTACGTAGGAGTGTAAAGAAATACACCAAGATGTGATCTGTTATTCTCTTTTTTACACTTCTTTTATGTATTGCCAAAATTATCTACCATAATATCAAAAGTTCTAAGTGAACTTTGTTGACAGCATTCCAGAATGTCCCAATGGCTATTCTTCTAGTTTAGAAAAGGAGCAATTAAAATATTATTTAGATGCTCACAATTCAAGAAACTAACGATGTCTAAATTGACTGATGGGGGCAGAATAAGAGGTAAAAGGCACTGTAATAATTATAATTAGAACTTAACCACCCTTGGAGGGGTAAATATGTCAAGGCAAAAACCTCAGTTACTGCTAGGCTCGGAGGGATTAAACAGAGAGGTAAAGAAAACAATTTCAAATAAATAAGAAAATAACTGATAGGGGATAAATAACGTAAAACATAGACATGAAGGTCAAGGAGTGAGGCACGGTCTGACTACATCAGGACCCTCGCACAACATCCCAAAGAGCCAAGCAGAAACATGCCATCTGCACTTAGAGAACAGCCTATAAAAGGAGGCCTAACCTTCCAGGCTTCAAGCGGCAAGTCACAAAGGATTAATACTAAGACTCGTCTTAATCTGGTTGCGTCCTTTTCTCTTCCTTGCTGATTTAGTGCAGGAGTTCTCAAGTTCTAGACTTAACACCTCCCACGTTTTCTCAATAGAGGGAAAGGTTTATTTCCATGGTTTTTCACTTTAAAGCTTTGGTACCTATTATGATTTGTAAGTAGACAGAAGATATGATTAAAATAAAATTTTGTACACAATCGATCGTTGTTAATCTTGGAGCTCAGGTTCTTTACTGTAGGTGTGTGATTTTATATGGTATATAAATAGTAATTAGCTTAGACTAGGACAATCATTCCATGCTCACATGATAGCAAAGATTGATGTTTTATGGCTGTTATGAGCTGAATTGTGTCTCCCTAAAATTCCTATGTCGAAGCCTTAACCCCAGTACATCAGAACGTAACTGTATTTGGAGATACAACCCAGGGTTTCGCTGGTTCGGATCCTGGGCACGGACATGGCACCACTCATGGGGCCATGTTGAGGGGGCGTCCCACATGCCACAACTAGAAGGACCCACAACTAAAATATACAACTATGTACTGGGGGACTTTGGGGAGAAGAAGAAAAAAAAAAGATTGGCAATAAAATAAAATAAAAGGCAGGAGAAGTCTGCTCTGGGTGTGTGTGCTGACCCATCAAAGATCTGAAGGGAGGTGCCGGCCCAGTGGCGCAGCTGTTAAGTGCGCACATTCTGCTTTGGCGGCCTGGGGTTCGCCAGTTCGAATCCCAGGTGCAGACATGGCACTGCTTGGCAAGCCACACTGTGGTAGGCGTCCCACATATAAAGTTGAGGAAGATTGGCATGGATGTTAGCTCAGAGCCAGTCTTCCTCAGAAAAAAGAGGAGGATTGGCAGATGTTAGCTCAGGGCTAGTCTTCCTCAAAAAATAAATAAATAAATAAATAAATAAATAAGATCTGAAGGGAGGTTAAATCTTAGCCACATATGAGCAGAAAAACAGAAAACAAGACGAAGCATGTTCCAATTCAAACTCCACAAAGATCTGAGCACCTACTATGCGTCCAGTACTTTTATTTACCTCTTCTCATTTAATACACACAATAACTCTATGAGGCATATTGCTATATACACATGCAGAAACTAAGGCTGAGATGTAAGAAGTGACCTGCCCAATGTTACAAGGCCAGAAATTTGGAGGAACCTGTTCATGCTTCCTGCTTTTCCTCAAAAGTTGAGGGAAAAATTAATCCATCAACATTTATTATCTGTCCATTGCCTGTATTATCTGGTTAGATTAGATAATTTACATAGCATTCCCCTACCTTTTTCTCCATCAATCCTATTCTCCTCCCATTCTTTATTTCCCTCTAATCATGAGCCTTAGGCCAACAAACAGCAACCCTTTCACCATCCTCATCCCCATCATTAACCTCACAATTAACCTGCATGGTTGAGAATACCATAATTCAGTCTTTAATCCATATTCCTGTTGGATAAACATAAAACTTCACACACACCTTCCCAGAGATTCAGATACACACACCTTACCATCCAGATGGATTCCCCCCATACATCCCCTCAGCCAAAAGTTTTACTTTTCATAGTCTGTATTCCTAAAACAATTTTCCCCAGTAAAGTTATAATATTGACATATATACTCCTAAAAAATTATTATATATTCCTTAAAAATCACTGGTTTAGAGAATCACTAAACTTACTCCAAGCTAAGAATTCAAGCCTTGTCCTCAAGTAGCTTGCCATATGGGGGACTTATGAATATATTCAGAGGTATTCAGCAATGCAGAGGGCAGCATGCAGTAGGTGCATAATAAATAACTCAATAAATAACTATTACCTGACCTGGTGAGCTAGAGAAGGAGCAAGAGAAGAGCATAGAGCTGGGTGAGTTACTTGACAATCAGCAATAACCATGGTCAGCTATTCAGAAGGTACCCCATACACATTTCAACTTTCAGAATTTGAGTTTGGGGTCATGAAAAAGCCACCCATTGTCAACAAAACTTATCAAAGTAAATACATAACGTACAAAACTAAACGACCTTTTAAAAGGGCATGTAAATTATGACCAAGGAAACCTGAGAAATATCCAATTCGCAATCAAAGAGCCCAAGGAATATTCTTGGGACTGGAATGCAAAAGAAAGAAACAACCAAATCAGTTGAAAACGTACTAAGGAAAAATGAGTAACAGAAGGGCTGGGCCTTGAATGGAATCTCCAAAAAGGCAGGGTATTTGTCCAGAACTAAAGATGTTCTAATACTGAATAAGCAGCACAAGTTTTAAGGGAATTAGCCCCATAGTTAGGAAAAACAATCCACCGTCGTACTAACCCCTCCCCCAACAGAAAAGTCTTTGAAACATCTGACACTGTTCTAGTTGAAAGATGAAAAGCCCTGGATTGCATTTCCCTCTCCAGTGCCTGAAGCAGCTATCACTATGGGATCACAGCTCCTTCCTGATGAGCCCAGCTGCTCCCAAACACAGGTGCTCCAGGCAGCTACCACCACCAAGTCAGAGTTGGCTCACCACACGAATCCCCACTCTAATTCCATACATGCCAAGCATCTCTCTAACCTAACCAGTCTTAGCAAAGAGGCTGGTTCCTTATGCTGCCACTACCTGGTTTCCAAGCTAAGTGGTGTATCTCCCACTACAATTAGAAAATTGGCATTCTTGAGAGTTTGATTAACAAGGAGTGTATCTCTGAAAGTCTCTTCAAATCTAGACAGACAAAAATTAAAACATGAGGCTCTGCCAAACTGAAGGCCAGATCCTGGACCCGTCAAATCATAGTAATTACTTGCCCGGCTGACAGCCACTAGCTGCCCTCTCTCCTTGACATTTCTTTAGCTGAATCTTGAATTACTAAAGCAGACATACGGGAGTGAGCATGTGGAAGCCAGTGTGTGCCATCTACCTTCACTCCGGTCTCACCCGGAATATAAATTCCAAAAGACACTGCTGGATGGGAGAACAATTTAATCATTTCAGAACTCTGAGAAAAGGTGAACACCAGCAGAAGAGGGCCATCTGCTATGGAGACAGTATTCTGAAAAAGAGTCAACAATAAGACAATCACAGCATAGCGTGAAATTCACAGCAGAGTGTGACCAAGTTCAGAGGGTGAAGCCAATAAGACAGGTTCAAAACTGTGAAATATCTCCCAAGTAGAAACAACAGAACTTTTAAAACACGAGGGCTGAGGAGGAAGAATCAAATGTAACTTCAAAGACGAGACAGAAAAATAGCCACCAAGAGAAAGTACAACAAAAATCTGGGGAAAAACGGGAGATTAGCCGGGAGAAGAGATTTGCAGGAGATGAGCAGGTGGGAGATTAGCCAGTTAGAAGTTCCCTACTAGATGAGGGAGAAAAACTGATAAAGCCAAGTCCTGGGGGCAGACAGAAAATAAGGGCGAAAAAATGAGAACTCATATTAGAAGGTACCATAGAAGTTAGAGAAACAGGATGCTAGAATCTAAATAATATTATTATTCTTTTAATATCAGGAAACATGTCACACCTAACATGTCTAGGCTCCCTTCTAAGATGCTTGACATATTTTAACTCACTTGAACAACCCTATGAAAATAGGTGCTAACATTACTCCTATTTTATAGATGAAGAAAATGCACAAGAAGTGGGTGACTTTCCTAAGGTCACATATGGAGAAGCAGAACTGGGATTTTGGTACCAAATCTATACCAATCTGTACCCAGAGTATGTCCTCCCAACCACTAGGCTACAGGCCCTCTCCTCAGTTAAGACTTCTGTCTCCACCACTTAATTCAAGCATCCACTGCACCTCTCTGAGTCTGTTTTCTCACCTGTAAAAGGGGGATACACTTGCCCTCCCTACCTTCCAAGGCTTTGGGGAGCACCTGATGAGAGAGTAAGCAGGAAAGCCCTCTGCGATTTCATCAAGCCCTGTCTAGGGCTAAGCTGCAGTTGCTCCCCAACTGACTCACTTCCATCTAACACTTCGCAGAATTTGGAGAGAAGAGTGTAGGGAGAGCTGAGGTCAAAGAATATACATTTTCAATGCCATTTCAAGAACCCTTGATTAGATAAAATTGCCATGACTCCATTAAATATAATCAGATTTCTTTCTACCATCCAGCAATTGGTTTCTTATCTTGAGCATAAACTTGAACGTGATGCCTTTCTGGACAGGATGACTTAGCACAGGAAAGGACCTCTGACACCTGGGGCTGATTAAAGAGGGTGATGCGATGGCTGCCCTGCATAATGGATATAAGGAAATGCATATAAAAGGTGGTCTCACTGTTGTTCTAATCAGTAAGAAAAATAATAATAGTAACAGAACAGGGGTTAGGGTGGTTCTGTCTTCAATCAGAGGAACAAAAGGGTGGTTCAGTGGTCTCAGTCCGGATCCCTCCAGCCCTGCGGCAGAAGCCGGGATGCTGTCTTCGCGCTACTGCGGAGGATAGCTCACCCCTGAGGACCACTGACCATCCGAACTGGTCCCCTCCCATCAACTCGGCTCTCACAACTCTACCCTCGGCCCCTACTACCCTCGGTTCTCCCTAAAGCCCTCCGAGGTGCGGGGCCGCCGTATCCCTCCAGGCACTCACCTCTAAAGTTTTCACCAGGATCTTCATGTAGATCTCGGAGATGCCCAAAGACACCCCGAAGGCCGAAGGCAGGAGGATGAGTCCGAGCACCAGCGTCAGCCAGGTGGAAAGGATCTTCCCGGCCAGCTCTGTGCCCTCCATGGTTCGGGGCACCCTCTCTGAAGGGGTCCACGGAGGAGGTCCGAGCGGGACAGTTGTCCCTGTCCCCAGGCAGTCGGGCGGCAGCTCCGGGAGCAGAGGCGCGGAGCCAGGCTCCCGAGTGTCAGCGCCGCCGCCTCTCGGCACTCACCTCTGCAGAGAAAAGAAAAGAGGAAGGGAAAAACTTTCGGAGCGATAGTAATTTCCTTCCTTCCCCTTCGGGCTCCTCCTCCGTCCCGACCGGGTTAACTCTCCCTCCGCTGGAAGCCCAGGCCGGCGCTGAAGCCGCGCTGCGAGCAGACCTGAGAGCCCGGCCGGAGGACCGGAGCTGCGGGCGAGCGAAGGGACACGGCGACGCGGGCGGGGCGCACTGGCGCAGCCGGGAACGCGCCTCACCCTCTCCCTGACTTCCTCTAGGCGGCTACTGCGACAACTCAGCGGGTGAGTCACAGAGGCCCTCCCGGAGCGAGGATCCCTGCAGCGCACCGCACCACCGCACACAGGCCGCCGGCGGCGCTGGCCCCAGGCCGAGGACGATGCTGACGGCTGCCCTCGGCCGCCCGGCGCCCTTTTTCTGCGCCCTGCCCTCGCCCCACCTCCTCCGCCACCCAACGGGGAGCTTCCAGGCGGGATCTGCGCCCAGGGCGCCGCAGCCTCCTGGGCGGCCGCCGTCTTCCCCGCGCCCCGCCTCCCCCAGCGCGCTCAGCAAAGGTCCTGTAGGGAGCTGAGTTTTCATCTGTAAAACGCTAACATTTTCTTTACCCCCAAAGAGAACTATTGACGTGTCCGCGACGCTTGAGAAGGTCTTGTTTGCGTGAGTGTAAAACGGCCTCTTGGAAGGGCTTTCAAGGAGGAGGACACACTCGGAGCGCTGCTGAGCTGCCGGTTACGCCGCTTCCAGGTCTCACGCGCCTCCCTCCTTTCCCTCCCACACGGAGCCTGGGGCCTTTATCTTGCTTATCCCGCGGGTAGCAAGCTTTCTCCGCGGGTCGCCCACTGTACTCAGCCGCCATCTCCCTGACACAGAAATCCTTCGGCTGAGGATGCGGTCTTCCTGGGTGAAGTTTCTCACCACAGCATCCCTTACCACTCAGCACGCAGAAGCTGCAGAAAACGCCGGGCCCGCTCAAGCCTTCACGGAGCGGACGCGCGCCGCCTGGGTATTCAGTCCCCGCGCTGCTGCCTTGCCCGCCCTTATTAGAACAAGGAAGGGCAAAACCCTGTACGGGTATTTACTTCACTGCAGTTCATGTCTCTTAGAGACTTGATCTGTTTTTTAGAATGAGCATGAGAAAGGATGTTGATGTAGTAGATAAGAAAATCAGGCTGCCCAGGGTTTCCAGATCATTGAATGGGACCAAAATCTCGTACGGGCCTCTTTCAGGTGTTATTTCAATCTGGAAAGACTGGGAGGGCCAGCAAACCGAATTGAAACAGTGTGGATAGCAAATACCGCGAAGAAACTGCCCTTGCCCAGGGTGTGAGGAAGTGGAGAGGGGACGGGAGGAGAGAAGCCCTCCTCAAAGAATGTAAATATTGTCCTCTGCACGTCCTGCCAGGTGGGTATGACAAACCCCCTCCCCCACCAAGAAGGGAAAATAATTATAACTTGGTCATAAAAACCAAGTTATGCATGAAGCAGTTTCAGACACTTGGCTTCTCAAAATTTAACCTATGTATGGTCTGCCAGTTTACAAAAACAAGGAAAACACCATTGCCAAAATCTGTCTTAAGTCTTTGCTGAGAACAAACACATATTTAGCACAAAACTTCAAAGATTATAATCACTCATTTAACACTATACATTCAGGCAAAAGTCTTACCCTCCTTTTATTTGCTCAAAGCAAGATGACTAAGGAGTGCTAAATGATGGTCCCAAAGTTTACCCAACGCAGTCCCAGTACAGGCAACTTTGTGTAAAGACAGCTTCTTTCTGCCCATCCAGACACAGGTGCTGAGTGCCCACAATCTCCAGTGATTTCCGTTGCTCATCACCAAACTCCATGGGCTGGTTTTGGGTTTTTTGTTTTTTTCACTATCCTGGAAGAATTCTTGTCCCACAACAGAATGGTGGAATGGTAATAACATGGAATTTGGAGTCTTAGATTCACTCCAACTCAGACACTTAGAAGCTTGAGCAATTTATTTAGTCCTTCTGTGCTTCAGCTTTCTCATCAGTAAAATGGATTCTTTTTAGAGTCAGATGTGATTATGAGCATAAGTCTGCTTTGTAAACAAAGCTCTGTGCAGAGATCAGAAGGAACCTGGCACAAGTATGGAAGCTCTCCATCTTTTTCTCGCCTAAAACACAAGAGAGCCAAGATAGGCCCACATTTGCATGATGACAGAGGGAGAAGGAAAAGAAAAAACAGCCATGGTCCCAGTGCTCCCTTTCACTCACTTCACCCTACCCCTTGAGGCTCTTTCAGTTAAACCGAGGCAGGATCCTCTCTCCCTTCCTGCAGTTAGGACTCCCTTCACTTACTGTGTTAGTTTCCTAGGGCTGCCCTAACAAATTACCACAAACTTAATGACTTAAACAGAAATTTGGTGCTGGCCCAGTGGCCGAGTGGATAAGTTCTGCGATTCACTTCGGCAGCCCAGAGTTTGGCAGGTTCAGATCCTGGGCACAGACACCCACTGCTCAACAGGCCATGTTGAGGCGGCATCCCACATGCCACAACTAGAAGGACTCATAACTAAAATATACAACTATATACTGGGGTGGGGGGGGGGAGAAAAAGCAGGAAAAAAAAAAAGATTGGCAACACTTGTTAGCTCAGATGCCAATCTTTGAAAAAAATAGTGAAAAATGGTCAATAGCCTAAATGCTCAAGAAGGGAGTTGGTTAAATTTAAAAAAAACAACAACACAAAAACAGAAATTTATTGTCTTGGTTCTGGAGGCCAGAAGTCTGAAATCAAGGTGTCCGCAGGGCCAAGCTCCCTCCAAAGGCTCTAGGGCAGAATCTTTCCTTCCTTGTTGCAGCTTCTGGTGGCTCCCCGCGTTTCTCAGCTTGTAGCAGCGTAACTCCACTCACTGCCTCAGTCTTCACATGACTTTCTTCCTATCTCTCTTCTCTTATCAAGACACTTACCATCCTGGAGTAAGGACCCACCCTGATCCAGGATAATCTCATCTCGAGATCCTCCACTTAATTATACTTAATCTGCAAAGAACTTTTTTCCAAACAAGGTCACATTCACAGGTTGGGATTTGGGCATATCTTTTGGGTGGCTACAATTCAACCCGCTAGCTTCTCATCTCTGTAAACTGGGGATAATAACACCTACCTGGAGAGGTTGTTTTTGGGATTTGAGATTATATATTTTGTTGACGTAGAGAAATAAAACAGCCAGCTATTTCACCAGCAAAATGGGTTTATTTGAGAATAGCAGGGGAATTGCAATTCAGGACAAGCAATCTATAGCAAAAAGCCATAAGCAAGTCCAGCAAGCAAAGGGGCAGAATGCCATTTTATAGAGAAAAAGGAGGAAATTGAGAGAACTTGTTTAGACCAAAAGTCAGCGGGCGGAAAGTAAGTTCAGGTTGGTGACGGTTTCTCATTGGCTGAGTTACTGGAATAGTGGATCTCTTGGGGATGCAGCATACATCTCTTCCTGTTGGGGTCTGTAATTGAGATTTTTCCTGTTGAGGACTTCTTTACTGTTGGGGTCTGTAATTGATGAGTTCTCCTGTAATTGACCTGGAGTGGTAGTGGGTGAGAGCTCCCCCTTCTGGCCTCTTGACTCCATTTTAAACAAGGTTTCCTTTATTCAGTTTCACAGCTTAAAATTTAGGTGATAGTGAATGCTCAAGAATGATGTTGTTCAAGACAATTTTGTTTTTCAGCTGTTCACTTGGCATATATTTTAGCACTCCCTTTCACTCTTGAAAATGTCCTGGTTTGAGTGATAAATCACATGGTTCCCTTATGCTTACATAATGTCCTAGAATATTGGATTCTTTGACAAAATTCACTGTCAAGTGCATGCATGACTCCTTGTCAACATCTGAGGCCAAATGAAGTTGTACTGGAGAATGAAGACAAGGGATCAGCATCTACTCCAGAGCTCCTCAGACTTTAATGTGGATAGGAGTCCTTGGGGCTCTTGTTACAATGCAGATTCTTAGTCAGTAGGGTGGGATGGGGCCTGAGATTCTGCATTTCAAGGAGGTCCCAGGTGATGCTGATGTCGTTGGTCTACAGACTACGCCTTGAATAGCAAGCCCTTAGAGTATAGACAAAGAGGGGAGTTTTACATTTAACTGATAAGAAAAGGCCGTGAGAGTCCAGGTAAGTTTCAGAGCCAACACAAAAAGAATTGATTCTGAAGAGCTAGCACTACCTAAGGACTCATTGTACTATTTGCATCTCTTCATACCCCTGCTTTGACAGCAATTGTGGGTAATGTGAAGAGAGGAGTTCAGGCTAAAAAGCTTTGAGCAAATGTCAATACTCTGATGAATAGATGACTATGGCAAAAAGATGCCATAGTTGGAGCCAAAGGACAAATATTGATTTAATTTAAGAGGTAGGGTAGAACTGAGAAAGCTTGGGGTGAAGCAGCCTGCTGAAGCATTTTGTTAAACAGATATGTTTTGCATTTCCTGTCTGCAGTCCTTCTGTGAGACCTCTCTTTTCTCAAATTTCGCACCTTTCTTGGGCCATCATATCCCACCTTGATTTGTGTATTTGCTTCATCATCATACCACTATAAACCGCTTAATATCAGGAACCCCATCACTCATCTGTAACTGCCTTCCCATTATTCTACGCCTTGTCTACCTGTGCAAAATTTTACTTCATGCCACACTATTGTCCAAAGCCAGCAATGACTCCCTAATGATCACAAAGTCCAATTATCTAACATCTTAGGCTAGATCTCGAAGCACTCCAACTTGAACTTCCATAACATTCCAACAAAATCTTTCTCACCATCACCTGGTTTCTGCAGGATTTCCTCTTCTCTGGGTCTTTGATCACATCACAATGCCCCTATCCCACCCCACCCACCTTGCCTCTGCACACCTATCCTGATCTCTCATCCAAATGCCTCACTCCACAGGTTATGGATCCAACAGGGGGATCCCTCCAGTTGCTGAGTATGTCTATTCCAATTATACTTTCCAGAATGGAGGAAATAACTGCAGGATGGACTCAGGGACTCATTGGGCCCACTGTTAGATGGACCTGAGCTAAAACTCCATTTTTCGCCTAACATCCAGAAGTTCCTATTTTCACTGACAGACCAGAGTGACATTTTCTGTCTCTGGGTGTTAGTGCCAATTCAGAAACAGTGTCCAGTAGTCCCTGAAAAGTCTGATTATTTCCCTTTCTTCAATGCACACTCCGGTAAATGGCTATAGTTCCCTTTGTGGAAGACTGGGAAGCAGCTTAACAGTACAGAACTTGGGCAGTCCTCAAGGGGACACAGCCTCCCCATCTTTAAGTGGTTCTGGGTCTGTAAACTGGCTCAAGTTTGGGAATTAACTGAGAGACTGACTATATGTCGTGATTCAAGTTGGACTTCTGTTGACTAAACCTATGTCTCTTCCCCTTGCACAGACTACAACTGAGAATTTAGTAGACTGCCCATCTATTTCTTTTGATCAGTTAGTCAACACCACAGGTTTCTTCGAGTCAGACTATTCTGATTACTACTTTGACTCTGCTCTCCACTTCAGTCATCATACTTTCCTTGTCTTTGGCAATTAAGTGCAGCCACTTGGCCCTGGCTTCCTGGAGTCCCATTATCCCCACAGCATTTAGAGATCCCAGTTCGGTGGTAGCGGTTCTCACTGTAAATTCCGACCTACCGAGAAGAACAACCCTAGAGCTCTTCAAGGATTCTGGGACTCCCCTCACAATTTATTTCTCACAGTTGAGGTAAAAGTTGTATCTTTGGACTTTCCCAAGGCGAGTGATCAGGTCTTACATGACAAATCCACTCTAACATTCCAATCTTCCTAAGCCTTTGGATACTTTCCTCTGCAGTATACCAAGTATCCCACACTCTTAATATCCACTCCCACACATATTCCCCAGATTTCTGCCTGTATAAATTGGAAAAAGCATGCCCAGTTCTTTTGGAGCATAGTGCACCTCCTCATGGGTCACACTTTGTCCCTCCCCTTTCAGAGCCTGCTGGGACTTGAGTTAGGTTACAGGTCTAGAAGCAAAGACGGTGGAGGCAGGTCCTCAGGAGAATCAGCAGTGTCTTGCCAGGCAAGTACCTCAGGGGAGGCCATTACAGGTTCTTCAGGCAAAGGAGGGCTAACTTCTTCAGGCAGAGGTGGAGAGCTGCTTCTACTGGCAAAGATGACTCAGCAGAAGTTAGAGGTTCAATGGCCCCAGCTTCATCAATATCTGTCCATACGTCCCCATGCCAGTTTTCAGGATCCTGTTCCTTACCCATCAATGTTCTTACTTTTGTGTTGTCATTCAGCCACTCGCAGGAGGAGACTCTAGGTTTGGTTTTCAGAAATCTTCACCCATGACTATAGGAGATAAGAGTTTCTTTCAGGGCTGAAATAGAAGGTTTCAGGTCAATTATGTGGAGTTCAATCTGAAAATTTGAAACCCCGAGCTCACCCTTTTCTTTCCCTACTACTGGAGTGCAGTTAGGAGTAACCAGACAATCTCATTATATGCCTTAGGTTGACACAAATGTTGTAAAATAGCAAAGACATGGTGACCCAGAGCGTAGCCTTCTATTGAGATTGATTAGGAGTATCCAATGGCCATACTCTGCATATCTCATACCATATCAGGACATGGACTACCAGGGCCCTCTTAACCACTGAAAAAAGAGGCCTTAGTGCCTTTAAATCTAATCAGATTAGAAAAACAACTCCAGAAAACTCATCCTTAAGATTTTATTCCTCTACAACCACTTCTGCTACCAAAATCTCTGTCAGGGTTAAACCGAAGCAGAACAGTGGAACATATATCCTAAGAGATTTACCACAAGGAATTGCTTATGCTATTGTAGGGGCTGACTAGGCAAGTCTGAAATCCACAGGACAGGCCATCAGGAAGGGCAAGTGAAAACCCTCAGGCACAAGAAGCTCCAGTCCAAAGGTCGAATTTCCTCCTCTTCACAGAAGCCTCAGCTCTGCTTGGAAGGCTTTTGGACTCACTGACTCAGACTCACCCAGATTATCTAGGATAATCTCCCTTATTCACGTTAACTGACTATGCACTTTCATCACATCTACAAAGTAATTTCACAGCAACAACTAGATTAGTGTTTGGTTAAGTAACTGAAGACTGTAGACTTTCCAGGTGCACACATCAAAAAGACCCTCAATCCCACATGTGAGAGAGCGAGGGCAAAAAGAGAAAATAACATCTAAGCATTACTACAAAAATAGTTGTGACTTCGTGCAACCCCTGAAAGGGTTTAGGGACCTCCAGGAGTTCCTGGGCTGTTCTTTGAGAACTACTGATCTACATGAAAGTATTTCTCCAACAAAAAAATAATGACTCATGGAGGCACATTATTTACAGTGGAGTTGCCTAATACCTCATGCCTCATTCTTCATTCCTCATTTAACTTATGTGAATTAAATTATATGATTGAAAAAATGAAAAGAGTGAAAATGAAATAGTGGCTATTCCACTCCGGGAGCATTTTGAGATGGGAAACATAAATCTGCTTTTGCTTCAAGAGGTCTCACTTCCTGGGGTCTCTCAAAGTGTGACCATTTCCCCCACTGAGTGTGATTCTAGTGTTTAAAGCTAGAGTGCATATTTTCTAACTGCTCAGCCCTAAAAGCCAAGCACTTCATCTGTGCTCAGTCCAGGAAGCAATGAATCTATTCCATTATCAGAGGGAAAACTGACATGGTGAGAGGTAGTCTATTGGTCTCCATGATGGAGCATTCCTAGGGAATTTTTCAAGGATGATTTTGACACCCCCAACTTTTTCTTTATGGATGGGCTTAGAACCGTACTTTTAGATCTAGGATGTGGTCCCACAGATTCTAATATACAGTCTGATTTGGGCCACTGTCATAGGACCTGATATTGAAATCTGCTATATCAAGTCTCTAAAGCAGTAGTGAGAACTAGTGGTGAAAATTTTTCATCCCAGAACAAACTGTTACAATACAGTGATAGACTCATTGCACACTTGCTGAATTGAACAGAATGTCCCCGAAGGGCAAGAATACAGCTTCAAGGAAGGTGCACACAGAGGAAAGGGAAGCCTCTGACCAGAAAGCCCAGGCTGTCCTCTTCCCATTCCATTTATCCACTTATTATTTGTAAATCAGCAGTCGGAAACTGCAGGGCCTTCACAAGGACCCATGCAATGCGTTTTAGAAAATTTGAATTGATCACCCACACATTAAAATATTTACATTAAAATTAAAATTTCTGGATTCTGTTATAATCAGGCAACACTGAGCTCTCATTCCCACAGGACATAACCTCTCCAGGGTACTCTGTCTCTATCTGTCTTGTGGTCTTTTATCATCACCATGGCATTGATGCATTTCCTATAGAATAGTTAAGAGGAAAATGAAATGTACTTTGCACCTAAATACTTATCAAAGTGTTTCTTAACCCCAGCTACTTTCTCATTTTCACTACCTGCCTAGCCTCTTTCAATAGGGTATTTTGTGTGTGTGTGAGGAAGATTTGCCCTGAGCTAACATCTGTTGCCAATCTTCCTCTTTTTTCACTTGAGGAAAATTAGCCCTGAGCTAACATTTGTGCCAGTCTTCTTCTATATTGTATGTGGGTCACCACCACAACATGGCGTGACTTGTGGTGTAGGTCGGCTCCCAGGATCCAAACCTGGACCACTGAAGCAAAGTGTGCTGGACTTAACCACTACTCCATGGGTCGGCCCCTTTCAGTAGGTATTTGAATTTCTTCCACGGGGAATTCTATTACCCCATCACTACCAAAGCTTTAGAACTTTCAGTGTTCCTAGGAGCTGGATCTTATGAAGAAATAAGTTTTCTTTTCTCTTCTGTTTTTTATTTTCTTTCTTCCTGCCCTTTGTTGTTGTTGTTGTTAGAAAGATTAGAGAAGGAATTTGATGGCCAAGTGCCCTCTGTCCCTAGGACAATACTAAGACAGAAGACCCCACCATAGACTTTGGCACCGCTGGGGAAGGGAGGAGAGATGATGACAAAGGAGAATAAGGTTGGAGAATAATAAAAACATTGGCAAAATTTCCATTAAGAAACAACTCACTTAGGGAGGGTCTTCTTCCTCGGGTAGTTGTGATCACTTTATCCCCAGTAATATCCACTTTTACATCACTTAGCAATTTCCCAAAATATTCCTCCAATTTTGGAAGAATCATTACATTATTATAATAATCACTAAAACCTTTAACAGGTTTTTAAGATTGACCTTATATTTAAATTTCCTGGATAAAAGCCATGTTTTGCTCGGATGCTGATACTACATCTAACCTTCTGAACTTACCTGAGCCTGGGTAAAGTCCCTCTCTCTCTGTTGAAAGTACTGCCCCATGTCTACATGCATGCACACACGTATATATACATGTACACAGGTCTTGGTGGTTTGGTGATTCCAGGCATGACTTCATGATTTGTAATTCTCTAATGGTGTAATCAATCACACACTGAAATTCATTCATGGTTGGCAAACTTGTCATAGAGATTGATTTTCTGTCTTCTGTCCTTAAAGTATTCACATTTCAGGGAAAATAAAAAACTTTTAAAAATAAAAATTTTAAAAGACCAAATGCAGCTCTGAATTAAATATTTCGACAAGCAGTAACAAATGGAAACGGGTATTTTGAATATTATTTAGGGGCATATCTTCCCTTCACTAAATCAGAATAAAAATAAGTAGATTAATAGTTAAAGAGAACAGCTGAATTTATCCCAGAATTAGTCTTGGAGTCTTTCATTCTGTAAGCTCATAAGTGAAAAACCTTTTCAAATCATGAGAGTTGCTTTTATTTAATGGATTGCTGTCACTGCCCTGTAATATACAGTGCTAAAGTTTACTTCTGCATTTTGAGCCGACAGCAACTAGCTGACAACAACAATTAAAAAGAAAACAATCTGCTGGCTAATTAGTAGCTTCACTGTACTCTGGCCTCTGTTAAAAATAAAATCTCTTCGACTACCACGGCGACTGTTAGAACACACTCCTGTTATTTATAATGCTTCAGCCAATACTCTTCACTTGTCTCCTCCTAGTATCCTCTCCCTGGGGTCCTGAAGAAAAACACTCGCCACATCAACCAGAGTTTAGTTGAGCAAAGCTTGAAAGAGATAGAGGGGCCAAGCACTTAAAGCTGATTTCTATGCTTCAATTATTTCCATTATTCCTATTGTTATTCTAACAAACATAAACTTTTTTGTTCCACTTACATTTAAGGCCATCAGGTATTGTTCTCAAGAGGACTAACATTTTGGGCAGGACCTCAACACATATGCAGAGAAAACTGGTAACCCAACCTTGTCTGTGAGGAAACAGGTGAAGACAATTTTCTCCCCAGTGCTCCTCAAAGTGGAGTCCCTGGGACCCAGAGGGAACACAGACATGTTCTCGAGGGTCCATAAGTCCTCTGTGAGTAAGTAGTGGCCATCCACTCTGTAATTCAATATTTCTTAAATTAGGGTATGCAGACATCTTAAAGATCTGAAAATTCTCTGGTGTGAGCATCCCAGGAAGATGGTGACATGGTTCTGATGAATTTGAAGCCAGAGGAAGTATTCTTTGGGACCAGGGAAAGCCCAGCCTACGAGTCTGTCATTAAAGACCTTACAAAGCAGAGGGTTCACTTACACAAGTGTTGTAGATGAATTAAGGAGAAATCAGCTTGCTTGCTGTTGGCTGAAGTCTCAGCCTCTTAGATTTTCCTATCGACCTGCCTTTCTAAAAGTGCGTCCGGGGAGCATTTTCTTCACGACTCCTAACTGGAAAATACAATGTCCAGTCTCCCCAGAACTCCTAAAGCCACAAGCCATGCAAATTACTCTGCAGCAGAGATTCTGCAAGACTGTCTGGGAATGAGCCCCCCTTATGAGGCAGGTTCCTTCTATAGAATTCCTATGGGGTCAGAGAGGGTGAGACAGAGTATCAGAAACAGGGGGCACCACTATCTTAGTGGGATTACCTCCATCTGAGATGGCCAAAATGGCCCTTGGTTTTAAGATGAAAAACTTGATTTAGTCAAGCTTTTGTAGCCAGTTCATAATAATCGAATTCACAGGAGACTGAGCTACGAGTCAGAATGCCAAGTGCTATATATGGTGTTATATATATTTTTCTAGTAACCAGAACATCTTCAAAATATAGTGCCTCCTCCTTCACTGTGTCAAAGGGATGTGTAAGGGAGAAAAATGATTTTCCCTCTACCCTTCTAGGTTCTTGGCTGAGACCGCCCTCATCATAATAAAAAACAGATTAACAGGAGAAAAACAAATTTAATTTTGTACATGTGTATGGGAACCCCACAAAGATAGGAGACTCAAAGAGGTGACCAAAGCAGGAAGCTTTTATACCTGTTAGACAAGAAAGCAATAAATTTGTGAAAAACTGACAAGACAAACAGGTTTGGGCTTGGGTTAGTAAAATGGTGAAGTAACAAGGTTCATTTATACAGGCTTCTTGGCCCTAAAATTCCCTATGTCTGTTGATAAGGATGTCTTCTACCTTCCCGGTACAGGGAGCGTACCTTTCCCATGGAGATTTATCTCCTTCTTTCAGGGGAAGAAAGAAAGTTCAGAGTGTCCTTCCTGTACCAGCTGTTTCCCAAATACTTTTAATTCAAAATAATTGATATGCCAAAGTGGCATATTTTGGGGTGACATATTCTGAACCTCCTACAGATGGAAGGCCAAATTCACAATCAAAAGAAAAGAGGGCAAGAGAGCTGTATAGTGTGGAGGGCTCTTTCATCCAAGGCCATGGAAACCCATAGCAGGATCACTGCTGTGTGGCTAAAGGATGAGTGGCCACTGTCCTGGCCTCTCCTGGTCAAGGTACATTACTGCCCAAGTCAGCCTCTCTGGTTTCTCTCTTTTTCTTGATTCCACCTGGACTCCTGTCTTCCTTCTTTAACAGGTTTCTTAATAGTCAATGAGGTCACAAGTTCCTTGCATGTTAGTCATATTCTGGTCCTCCTTCTGGGAAATCTACTCTAGGCGCTTTCATGGGTGTTCCTCACATCTCTTCAGCAACATATTTACCAGCTTTTTCTCATCTAGTTTATTGCTACAAATGACTCATTATGCATAGTTTCATTCATCCCCTTAAATCGTCTTTGGAAAAAGATGAGGATAAGTAATCAATAAAAGAAATGGTGAGCAAAGAAATAAATATATACATTATTTTCATTCTCAAAGGATGTTCTATTTCCAAATTCTGGTGATCCTGGGATGTCTTACTCCATACTCTATACAATGACTTTTTTAGTAATCTCCTAATGAAGAAGTCCATTCATTCAATAAGCAAATATGGATGGCATACTATGTACATGCCAGATTTTATGATAAATCTTGAAGGTTTAGAAAAAAATAAAATGGTCCAGTGCATGCAAAGAAATTAACTAAGGAGGTCCATAAATATAGAATAATCTAGAATGAATCCACTTTTGCCCCTTCCAATCCATTTTTCACTCTGCTACTGGAGCAGTCATTTTGAAAGCAAGCATCAGCATATTTTGGCTTATTGTCTTACAGTCATGTGTAAGATATCAACAATCCAGTATAGATTGGGTTGTGCCAATCCCAGTCCCATTCCTCATTATTGTCTCTTCTAGCAGAACATGGAGGCTCTGGGGCAAGAGCTCTGGTTCTCCTGCAAGTAATTCTTGAATCAGCCCTCACTCACCTGTTCAAAGGTAAACCTCCTTTGCTGCACCATGAACTCTGGGTATAAATAAAGTCAAGAAACATTTCTCAACATAGAAGCAAATGAGTCTCAGTGTGTAGTAATGGTCAACTATATACAGCTAGTTAGAGTCCAAACATAACACTGATTAAGACTTATGTCTAAAACATCTATGTTCTTGTTTTTCTTTCAGTTTTCTCCTAAAAACAAAGGGTAAGTACTTGCTCTACGTTTGTGTAATTAAAGGGTCCAATCAGGTGATTTCCCAGAACAAAGAAACAGTTCACAGTTGACTCAAAATAACATTCCAAAATATACCTGAATTTTCTCTCTCAGCTCAGGTAGCCTTTCCCCACATTTTGATCAGCGCTTCCATACAAGATGTTCCTTTGCCTGGCACTTGTTCTTTCCTCACCTCTCTTCCTCTGAAGCGCGCAGGTCCTTGAGAAGGCTTTCCTGATCCCAACACTAGGGGGGGTAGCTACCTTAGTTACCCTTCCGTCTAGCTCCCTGTATTTTTCCTACAAAGTGCTCATCAGAATTGTAATTATTTCATCATATAAGAGATTGCCTTTTTTTTCCTTTCTGATTTTTCTCCCCAAATTCCCCCTGTACATAGTTGTATATTTTAGTTGTGGGTCCTTCTAGTTGTGGCATATGGGATGCCGCCTCAGCATGGCCTGATGAGCAGTGCCATGTCTGCGCCCAGGATCCGAACCAGCGAAACCCTGGGTGGCCAAAGTGGAGCGCGCGAACTTAACCACTTGGCCCCAGGGCCAGCCAAAATTATGTCTTTAATGTTTCTGTCTCCAACTAGATAATAAATTCCATTAGGGCAGACGCTATAACTATTTTGTTACTCAACATACTTTCAGAAGCTAGCATGGTACCTGATTTAAAGCAGATATTCAATAATTGTGAATTCATGAATACAAGGAAAGTATAAGTCAGGATTCCTGCCCTCCCAGAACTTAGAATCTTATTGAGAAAAGAAAAAAAAACCCAAGAAACGCCTAACAATGCCTAGCAGTCGGCAATTAAGTACCAAAATGTATTCGTTCCACAGATACTTATTGAATGTCGACTTTGATCTAGGCACTATTCCAGGGATTGAAAATAAAGTGAGGCTGGAGAGACAGATAAGTAATCTCTATACATACGAAGCTCACATTCTAGCAAAATGGTTTATATTGACAAAAAAAAATTCTGTAGGAGTAAAAATAACTTTCTACAATGGAGAAGGATTCAAGAGAAACTGGAACTCCAATAGGTGGGATGTAGATTTGTAGAAAAGAAAGGAGACATGAAAGGAATTGCTATGGTAGAATGTTTGTATCCCCCCAAAATTCATATTTTGAAATACTAACCCCCAGGAGATGGTATTAAGAGGTGGGGGCCTTTGGGAGCTGACTGAGTCATGAAAGCAGAGCCCTCAAGACTGGAACCAGTGCCCTTATAAAAGAGACCTCAGAAAACCAACCCACTCCTGCTGCCATATAAGGTTACGGTGAAAAGAAGCCCTTATCAGACACCATATCTGCTGGTGCCATCTTCTTGGACTTCCCAGCCTCCAGAACTGTGAGGAATAAATGTTTTTTATTAATAAGCCCACTCATTTATGGTGTTTTTTTTGTTTTTTTGAGGAAGATTAGCCCTGAGCTAACATCTGCTGCCAATCCTCCTCTTTTTTGCTGAGGAAGTCTGGCCCTGAGCTAACATCCATGCCCATCTTCCTCTACTTTATATGTGGGATGCCTGCCACAGCATGGCTTGCCAAGCAGTACATAGATCTGCACCCAGGATCCATACCAGTGAACCCCAGGCCAGCAAAGCAGAACATGAGAACTCAACTGCTGCACCACCAGGTCAGCCCCCTCTGGTGTTCTGTTATAGCAGCCTGAACAGACTAACACAGGGATATGAGTAAATGAAGTTCAGTAGAGAAAGAGCATTATCTTGGCAGGGAGTGGAGAAAAAACTGTGGTTCAGGGCAGTAGGTTAGGTGGATTAGATAGTGAGGCTTTTACGCAGCAAAGTAATTTGCTATTTTGGGAAATGTATCAATTTCCTAGGGCTATCTTAACAAAGTACAATAAAAAGGGTGGCTTGAGGCTGGCCTGGTGGTGTAGTGGTTAAGTTTGCACGCTCCGCTTCAGCAGCCCGGGGTTCACAGGTTCGGATCCCCGGTGTGGAACTACGCCCTGCTTATCAAGCTGTGCTGTGGCAGCATCCCACATACAAAGTAGAGGAAGATGGGTACAGACGTTAGCTCAGGGCCAATCTTCCTCAGCAAAAAGAGGAGGACTGGTGGTGGATGTTAGCTCAGGGCTAATCTTCCTCAAAAAAATAAAATAAAATAAATAAATTGGGTGGCTTAAACAGCAGAGATTCATTGTCTCACCGTTCTGGAGCCTGGCAGTTCGAACTCAGCAGGGCAGGGTTGGTTCTTTCTGAGGATGAGGAGAGAGGGTCTGTTTCGAGCTTCTTTCCTAGCTTCTGACAGCTTGCTGCAACCCAGCATTGTTTGGCTTGTAGCTGCATCACTCCGTCTCTGCCTTCGTGTTCACGTGGTTCTCCCTGTGTGCATATCTGTCTCTTTATGTGGCATTCTTTCCATAAGAACATCAGTCATACTGGAGTGGGGGCCCACTCTATGAGGTAACTTCAGTTTCCTCATCTCTAAAATTTGAATAGTGAAAGCACTTATCTTATAATCTCCTGTAAAGCAGTAGTTTACAAACCTGAAGACTATCAGAACCACTTTTTAAAAAAATGCCAATGTGTGGGCCTCATCTGTGGTGATTCTGTTTCATTAGCTCTAACCTAGGGCCTAGGAAGCAATTTTTAAAAGGTGCGCAAGAGGTGCTGGGGGCCTGGGGGACAGAAATGCTAGGGAGACATACCACTGCATACCTAACTGGTAAAATTTGTGTCATGTGATGGTATACATTATTTTAAAATAATAAACAAAATCTGAATAAAATCGAATAAATATAAATGTTAGGTGATTCCTAAGATTGCGGTTTGGGAACCACTGAGGTGGCAACCTCTTAGCGGTATGCCTCACACGGTAAATGCTTCCAACATTTTCTCTACTTATGAATTATATATTGTATTCATTTAATTCATGTTTATAAAAGCAAAGATTTGCGTTTGTTTTCTTCTTTCTTCATTTACTCATCAGTTTTGATGTTTGTAGTATGAAATGGGTTTCCAGAATGGAACTCCAATTTACAACTTGGCTTCTCTAGGAAATAAGGATTTGGCTGACTAACACCTTTGAGAACAGCAAAAACTCTCAGCATGAACACTGCATTCAAACCCCTGCAGTAGGGAACTTGACCAAACTTTAATATAGCTTCTAGCAGCCTAAGGTCTTTCCGTGGGGCAATCCAGACCCAACTGAGTTACTGTCTAGAAAAGCTCAGGGCTGCCAAAGGAATGTACTGTTTGTTCTAGCAACACCTGACGATAGGCTCCTGACCTCCCTTTCTTACAGCAGTTATTAAAAAGGGCTTATAATTATAAATTCTTCCTCTGTCCCTTTGAGATGTATTTGTATCTCCTACAACCCAAGAGTGTCTTTTTCAAGGATCTGAAAACTATTCCTTTGAAATGTAATCGTTGGAAAGAATAGGGTCTCTGTCTCCCAGTCTCTTTGGGAGGGTAGAAGTCTAATTTCAATAAAAGCTAGTTAGCAGACAAAGATGGTCTAATCCCATTTACACTGATCAACCCTCATACCGTTTTTTGGAAATTTTTCACTTCCTTGCCTCTGCTCAAGCCCCAACTTGCTTTCCCTCCCTACTCCTTCATTCTCCTTCTAAAACGCCCAGTCACCTCTGCACAGACTGGAATGGAGCGCAGCTCTTTCCCCTATGGCAGTAGTTACTAAATAAAATCTGTTTTTATCATTTTAATTAATGTCCAACTTTGTTTATCTTTGACAATACCTGATGCCATCTTCTTGACACATAGAATGTTTGGAGAAAGCTTTCTGCTTCTGGAAGCCATCTGCTTCTGGAGACCATTTAGCAAGCCTCAGGATCAGATCTCTAGTGGAACCACACATCTGGGATCCTAAACACACGGGGCTGGTGGTGTAGCCTGAATTGTGTCCCCCGCAAAATGCTGATATTGAAGCCCTAACCAACAGAACCTCAGTCTGTGACTGTATTTCCAGGTAGGGTCTTTTAAGAGGTAATTAGGTTAAGATGAGGTCATTAGGGTGAACCGAATCCAAATGACTGATGTCCTGATAAGAAGAGGAAATCTGGATACGCAAAAAGACACCAAGAATGTTTGCACACAGAGGAAAGACCACATGAAAATACAGCAAGAAGGCAGCCATCTGCAAGCCAAGGAGAGGCCTCAGAAAAAACAGTCCAGCTGGCCCCTTAATCTTGGACGTCTAGCCTCCAGAACTGTGAGAAATAAATTTCTATTGTTTAAGCCACCCAGTCTGAGGTATTTTGTTATGGTAGCCCTAGCAAACTAATACAGCTGGGAAGCACATTCCCACAGGAGTATGCGTTACATCTTAGAAAACGTATTTAGGATCTGAAATGTTCCTTTCTAGTATGTTCTAAGGCTGACTTCTGTTGATGTCTCTTCTTCAGCTCCTGGTGTTACATCAAAGGGGAGTATGTCTGGTAATATTCCTTCTGGAAATGTGTCTTGTACCTGTTGGACATATACTGGGAAAACGATATTTTGAAAATACTTGGCAATATTGGAATGTGCCAAGGAGGAATCTGTCACAGTAGGAGTCAAGCCAAGTTTCATGAGGGGTCCTCTAAAAATTTCACATGGTGAGAGTTTATGGGGATTTTGAGGAGAGGTTGTATTATTGTGTTGAGGTAAAACTTTAGGTGAAGAGAGGTTATGCTTTTCAGAAATGTTAGCTTGTTCTGATTTTATACTAGATTGTCTCATTTTATCTTCTGAGAGTTTGGGAAATGATATGGACAATGACATTTCTGATCATAAAAGTGTATTACATAGTTCCTTAAGTATTTCACCTGTGAAATGAGAGTTTTTAAATTATTATTAATAGACTATTTTAAAGGAATTCCCCAGGTTGGAAAAATAAAATCCATCCTTTTTTTTCTTAGCAAAATTTAGAGAATGACAGGGACAGTTTCAATCTGACCAGAAAGTTTACAAACTATTATTAAAGCACACTTAAAGCTTTGCAATTTGGAGGAAAGCTATTTGTAAGTTTTTTTTTTTTTTTTTTGAGGAATATTAGCCCTGAGCTAACTGCTGCCAATCCTCTTTTTGCTGAGGAAGAATGGCCCTGAGCTAACATCCATGCCCGTCTTCCTCTACTTTATACATGGGACACCTACCATCACATGACATGCCAAGCGGTGCCATGTCTGCACCCAGGATCCGAACCTGCGAACCCCGGGCCGCCGAAGCAGAACATGTGCACTTAACCACTGCACCACCGGGCCAGCCCTATTTGTAAATTTTTAAAACAGGTCTTGAAGTGAAGATTCCAGAGTTGCTCTATTTTTCAGGTTTTTCTAAGTTATCATATGTTAATTATAGATAAGGCAAAGTAAAATCAGGTAAAATTCTTTGCACCAATACTTCAATGTTGTTTGAACCAATTTGTCCCTGTCATTGTGGGTTATTCCTTGCAATGTTTAGTTGTCTTGTTTCTTTCATTTTCATTCTTTCCAATTCAGAGCAGTATCTTAGTCTTTGTGTTTCATGCCATTGACATTTATGAAGAGTACAGGCCAGTTATTTTATAAACTGTCCTTCAGTCTGACTTTGACTGATGTTTCCTCATAAGAAAATTCCAGTTATGTGTTTTTAGCAAGAATATTGCAGAACCAATGTTGTCGTCTCATAGCATTGTCTCAGGAGGGATCTGACATTGATTTGCCTCTTTACTGGTGATGTTAACTTCCATTATTTGGTTAAGATGGTGTTTGTAAAACTATTTTTCCTTCTGTCATTCATAAATATCTTTGGGGGAGGTACTTGGAAACTACATAAAGAGCCTGTAACTCAAACTTTATCCACTAGTTTTAGTATCTGTTGATTATATCAATTATGATGATGATGATGATAATGATAGTTGCCAAAGAGGATTTTCTAATTTCATGGTTCCTTCTACAGTTGTTAGTTGATACTCTACAGTAAGGAAGAGCTTTCTTCTGCCTCATTCATTCATTCAGTCTGTCATTAATATCAGTGTGGACTCAAAGATTCTTATTTTATTCAATGGGACATAATCTGCTACTATCATTATTTATTTTACTTCTTAAATTGCCTCAGATTTGGCCAGTATCAGCCCTTTACACCTGACTCCTATGTCAGATTGACATTTTTACATCTTTCTTTGAGCCCATCTTTACTTTCTGGCACCAGGAAAAATGTTTCAGGTTCATCTTGTATTTTCTCTGCCCCAGCCCTTGAAATCAGCCTTTCTCCAAGGAGCACTAGTTCCTTTTAGTGAAGAGAGGAACAAATAATCATTTTTTAAAAGTCTTTTAAAAGCAATTCTATTGTTTATATGGGTCCAGTATTTAGACTTTGGTAAATGATCTCTGCTATGGTTCCATTCAGCTAATGATGATAGTCTGTTAGTCTTAGGTAGTAATTGCCTCTTATTCAATAACAATGGTTATTAATCATAAGACAAGGAAGTCTTCCTAAACATGATACCTTAGAAAGATTAAGGATATGAATGAAAGTTTTAAATACAAAGTTATAAAGCTTCTGATTTAAAAATAACTACCTGAAACACAATTAAAAGTTAAAAACCATCTGGGAAGAAAAAACACTTTCAATATTTGACAGACAATATAAATATATTATATATATATTTATATATTTTTATTTATATATTATATTTGTATATTATATTTATTATATTTATATTATTATATTTATAAATATAATAATATAAAGTGTATATATATATATACTTTAATATATAAACACTCTTTTAAATCAATAAGATAGAAACAGCAATAGAAAAAGGGCAAATATAGCTTCATGTACTTCATAAGAGAACAAACACAAATGACCAAAACACATGTCTCAGTTTTGTCACTGACTAACTGCCCTGAGTAACTCAAAAGAGATTTAAAAAAAAAAGAGAGAAAGAGATTTCAGAAGCACTTAATTGTTTCTCAAAGGTGTTTTTTAGTTATGTTAAGAGATCAATCACCAACCACCCTGAACCAGTCCAAGCCCCGCGGCAAGAGTGACACCTGTGCAGATGGGCTGAGAAGAGCCCAAGAGTTACCTTTGCTTCATTTTAATGTTGAGATCCCTGCCCCAGGAGGAGCTTAGGCCTTGTTACCATAACATGCAAATGTACGTGGAGGCATGTTTTCAAACTGCACCTGCATGAGTGAATACCCACCTCTGCAGGTGATGACGAAAGCTCCCTTTTGAATATTCATTCCCCATCTGAAATAAAAGGTACCTGTTTTCCCTTGCCCAGGAGCCACGGCTTTGGAAATGATTCCCCGTGGTCTCCTTTATTTGCTGCAAATAAATTTTACTTTGTGTAACAACTACTTCTGGTGAAGGCTTTGGTTTCAACTCACCAAGAAGCAAAACCCACTTCAGTTTGGCAACAGCTTCATGTTGGTAACATGCTTGGTTTGGTAACAGCAAGCAAAGAAGTACCAATTATACAATTTTAACTATCTAAGAGAAGAATTTTGACCCATAATACTGGCAAAGATTCCATTCAATGATATTTCATTTTTTCAAGACATTCATTTCTTATGGAATTGTAAATTAGAACAGCTTTACTATAGGATGATTTGATAATATAAATTAAAAGCCTTAGCAGGTTTTGGTTTTATTTTTTATTATTATTTTTTTTAGGTATGCTTTTTTTTTTTTTATGTGAGGAAGATTGGTCCTGAGCTAACATCTGTTGCCAATCTTCCTCTTTTTTTTTCTCCCCAAAGCCCCAGTACATTGTTGTATATCCTAGGTGTAGGCCATTCCAGTTCTTCTATGTGGGATGCCGCCACAGCAAGGCTTGATGAGTGGTGTGTAGGCCTGTACCCAGGATCAAAACTGGCGAACCCCAGGCCACCGAAGCAGAGCATGCAAACTTAACCACTCAGCCACAGGGCTGGCTCCAGTTTTGATTTTATAGTTCTAGGTAAGGGAAGTGTTCCCCACTAGATATAATATCTATTTCCACAAAACATTTAGGTAAAGGAGACAATCTCTTCACATAAAGCCTGTTTAAACATAACACTTTTTATTCGAACTTTCACCTTAACCTTGTTATCAGCTCTTACATTTCCATATTCTTTCATTCTAATTGCAGCCCATGTTAGGGCTTCACCAACAGGTGTTGGCACCACAGTGCCTAAGGCTCCTGCATCAAGGAATCTCAGAAACTTCTCTTCTTCATCCCCTGACCATTTGACCCACTCTCTGTGTTAGGATTTTGGTCCCTAGCCCAGGGACCTGGCCCTTTTGTCAATCTTTCCCTTGATTAATCTGCCTATTGCCCCAGGCCATTCCAGGTCAGGTTTCTCATTGTATGCCTTGCCTTCCAGTTTTTAAAATTTCTACAAACTGGGATAAATAGAACAGGATTTATTTGGGCCATTTTAATGTTGGAAGGCTGGGGGGGGGGGGTGTCCATTTTGTCCATCCAAGCTTTGATAGTGCTATATTAAGACATTTTTTTCAACCCATCAATATCCATTTTATTCATCCCATTTTAAAATAACCATCTAAAGATTTCCACCTTACTGGGAGAGTCCCTCAACTCTCCTCTCTGCCTTTCCCTATTTCCTTGTTAACTAATTTAATGTCTTTATTAGTCTCTACAAGACCCATGAGGTGAAGCAGAGACAGCAAATTTGATAAGGCTTCTCAGACAGTTGCTTGATTTTGCTCAAGGAACCCCATCCTTTAGGGGTTTTAATGGAGGTTTCATTACTTAGGCATGATTGATTAAATCACTGGCCATTGGTGATTGAACTCAGTCTCCAGCCCCTCTCACCTAAGATGTCAGGAGTGGGGCTGAAAGGTCCAATAGTGTAATCAAGGCTTCGTCTTTCTGGCAACCAGCTCCCATCCTTAAATTATTTGGCTCCCCCACCCCCATCCCCTACTTCCACCCCGCCTACTCCCACCCCCCTACCCCCACCCCTGTGCCCCCTCAAGTCACCATTAGAATACAAAAGACATTTTATCATTCAGGAGACTCCAAGGATTTTAGGAGCTTTGTTCCTAGATGCTGGGACAAAGACCAAATATTTTTTATTATACTATTGCGGTCCTAATAGGTGTGAAGTGGTTTTTCATTGTGGTTTTAATTTGCTTTTCCCTAATGATTAGTGATGTTAAATATCTTTACATGTGCTTAATGGCCATTTGTATATCTTCTTCGGAGAAATATCTATTCAAGTCCTTTGCACATTTTTTAATTGGTTTGTTTTTGTTGTTGAGTTGTAGTTCTTTATATATATTCTGGATATTAATCTCTTATCAGATTTATGGTTTGCAAATATTTCTCTCTTCTGTGGATTGTCTTTTCACTCTCTTGATAGTGTTCTTTGAGGGACAAAAGTTTTTAATTTGATGAAGTACAATTTGTCTATTTTTTCCTTTGTTGTGTAGGGGAGCAGAATTTGCCACCCCAAAATATATCTCTTTGGCTTGATCAATTTTAAGAACAAAAGACTCAGGAAAAAACTTTGATCTTCCTCCTAACTGCCTAAAAGAATTTAAGACAGAATGTCTGTTCCAAGAAGGAGCTGTCACCATTGGTGACTATAGTTTACTATGAACTAGGTGTGCTAGACAGGGGGGAACCTAGCAAGGCCTCTTTGATCAAAGTCCCCTCCATGTCCCTCAGTCTCTGCACAGTATGGCAAACATTTGTTTACTAAACATTTGCTTTTCCATGTCCGTGTGAATTGCCTTCATCCCCTTGAAATCCCAAACCACTAGCCCCAACATCCTCCTTTGTCTTTAGCTGAAGATGGTATTTATGGTAGTGGCTTTGGCCACTTTGGCAAGTCACTCAGTTTTCCTGGGTTTCTCCCATGTACATGTTATTAAATTTTGTTTGATTTTCTCCTGTTATCCTATTTCATGTCAATTTAAATTTTAGACCAGCCAGAATAGCCTAGAAGGGTAGAGGAAAATTTCTTTCTCCCCTACAGTTGTCTGTGCCTTTGGTGTCATGTCCAAGAAATCATTGCCAAATTCAATGTTGTGAAGCTTTTCCCCTATCTTTTCTTTGAAGCATTTTATAGTTTCAGGTCTTATGTTTAGGTCTTTGATCCCTTTTAAGCTGACTGTTGTACATGGTATAATGTAACAGTCTAACTTCATTCTTTCTGAGTTTGTTGAAAAGACTGTCTTTTCCCCAAAGAACAGCCTTGGCAACCTCATTGAAGATCATTTGACCTATACGCAAGGATTTATTTCTAGTCTCTTGGAACAGTGTTACATTTAATTTTTTAATCCTTTAGGTCATTACTATCCATAAAAAATAAATTATGTGAAAATCTTTTCATATCAACAGTGATTGTGGTGAAATGAAAGCAAGAAACTTAATTTTAGAGCATAAACACAATTATTAATTCTATACAGGTCTTCAGCCAAGCATGGCTGCCACACAACAAACTCAGAATTGTACACTACTAACTCAATTCAGTAGCCTGATATTTTCGTAAATTTCAATAATTTAAAAACTATAGCTTTACATTTTGCATGTGTTTTGGGGGGTGGGATTGTCAAGCCCTGATCTTTAGGTTCCGCTTTACCATTTACATCAAAGGCTCCAACACAGTATGGTTATACCTATCAGTAAACTATCAGAACAGTGCTAAAAATCTATGTATTTTTAAAATTGATCTGAGTTCTTAATTTTCTGAAAGCAGGCAAAGAAACCAAACCCGTCTCCTGCCCCACCCCTCACACGGATGGAACATTGCAGTAAAGTTCTAGAAGAGACAATCCCTGAAATGCGTATTAGTGTTCTAGAAGTTTCAATGGGCAGCGTCATGCACTTTGAAAACCCTAACCGTTGCACATCCACTGTGCTACTACAATGTCACCCAGCAATGCTTTTATTCTGTCAGCAGCGTTCCTTTTTGATAGTTTTGGGTATTTGGCCACGGGTCCGTGGCAGCAGGGGGCCACCCACACGCATTCCCTGCTTCTCCAAAGAGGCGTACGACACCGCGTGGCCCTTCTTGGGAATCGGCCAGCGGAAGGCTGGGAAAGACCCCAGGAATGAGCCCCCGGCCCGCCACACGGGCCACAGCCGCCTCGCCCCGCCCTGCCCAACAGAGGGCGCCCGCGCCTCCCCCGGCGGCCCGTAAGCGGAGTGCGCTGCGGCCTCTGCGCCGGCGCCGGCCCCGCCCCTCGCTGGCCCCGCCTCGCCGCCGCCCCGCCTCGCCGCCTCAGGATCCAGCCGGCGCGCCCGCCCCGTTCTGCCCCGCCCCCCGGAGCGCGCTGTGGCGGCAGCATGGAGGGAGAGAGCACGTCGGCGGTGCTCTCGGGCTTTGTGCTCGGCGCGCTGGCCTTCCAGCACCTCAACACCGACTCGGACACGGTGAGCCGCGGGGCGGGGCGGAATCCCCTGGGAGGAGGCCCAGCGCGCGGGCGCCCTCTCTGCCTCCGCCGCCGCGCCGGGCGCTGCCCTCGGGCCCGCCCGCCCCCTACGACACTGTGTGTTTCGGCGCGCGGAGCGAGTGTGCCCCCCGCCCCGCCGCGCTCCGCCTCCCTGGTTGAACTTGGCCGCGAAAGGGTAGTCGGAGAGCTGCTCCCGCCGCCGCTCGGAAGGGGCTCGTTAACTTTCCCTTCTCCCGGCCGGCGACGGTCGTTTTCAGAGACGACTCCATTTGTTCTTGCAGAGCAGCAGCTGTGCGTGTTTGCGGAAATGGCAGATGTTGCATCCTGAGGCTGTTTTTGGGAAATGGTGGTGGATGAAAAAAGCTTATGGGATGTTGGCTGTCTGACTTTTGTTTTGCATTGGTATCAAATCTCTTAAAGTGTGAGGCCTCAGCTAGTTCGTTTTCTCTGCTTTCAGTTACAATTGAAACATTTAAGTTTATCCTCAAATACTAGATATTTAAATGCTTATTTCATACTTTTTCTTAGGTTCAAAACCTCTGGATGAAGTTAAATAGTGAAGTTTTAGAATACAGTGCCTATTTTTTAAAACTTTTATTTTTGTTAAATTACAAAACACTATAAAGCTTCGAGCCCGGAAAGGACTGTAGTGTCTTAGAGTGTTTAGTGACTTGCTAATACGGTTTAGAGAATACCGTGCTGAACAAAGCCTAGTAATTTCAGCTAAATTTTGTTTTCTTCGTTTTATAATGTAAGGTCTGTCTTATCCAAAATGGAAATTACTTTGGAATGTCTTAGAGTGAATATAAACAGAATGGGTCTGTAACTTCTCTGTAGCTTAAAGGATTAGCCCTTGTTTCTTGGATCTTTCTCCCAAAGTCTTTGAAAGGTGGTTTTCTGGATAGTTGTACTTGGCCTTGTCCCTGCTGCCTTTCCCAGGATTTGTCTGGAACACTTGAGTGCAGAGTTCTGGGTTGTTCCCCCTTGATTCCAGAGAAGACCCACATTGTGGAAACATTCCTTTGGTGCTCTTCTTTTAATGAAATGGGAAAAAAAAAACATCTTAACTAATTATAAAGAACGTAAAATCTTCATTGCTTGTCAGGCACATTGGGTCTTTAAATGTGCCGAGACAAATAATTGAATTCTCCGAAATTCAAAGAAATCACTACTGGGGTGCCAAAATGTATTTTTAAAAGAATCAAGAGTCGCAGCTCCCCTTTGAGAAAGCAGACTCTGATACTGAATTCCAAATCTTTAATGTTTTGCACAATTTTTCGCCTAAAAGTACTGATCATTGTGTCATTTCGTAGCTCAGAAGCCTCCACTGGCTTCCAGAAGCATGTGCCATTAATCCAGAGTCCTTGGCCCGTCATTTGGGATGTTCTGTTATTGGCGTGACTCCTGTCTGTGGTTTCCTTACTCACAATTGGAGCCTTCTGCTCCAGGGCAACTGCCCTGCTCCTCATTCCTCAAACATAGTGTACTCCTTTCTGGCTTTAGGCCTTTTGTGCTTCCGAGTGTACTAGCAAGCACCGTGGTATTTACAGTCTCTTTTACTCACTCAGTTTTATTTAACTGTTCATGTTTCCCAACTAAACTGGAAGTGCACCTGGTCTTTCTTTTGTGTGCCCCCCAGCTAGTAGCACACACTCATACATTGTAAAATACTTGGGAAATATTGGTTAGTTAAGTGACTGAATGGTAATTTTATCAGTGTATTCAATATATTTCTTATTTTTGTCTTCATAGGAAGGTCTTCTCCTTGGAGAGGTGAAAGGTGAAGCCAAGAATAGCATTACTGATTCCCAGATGGATGATGTTGAAGTTATTTATACAATTGGTGAGTGACTTATTTCTATGTCTCCTATTTTTGATAGTTTATGCTGAAAGAGATCAACATACATTGCTTTTTAAATTGTTAAAAAACAGATGCAAATTTTTAAAAGCAGATTTTAAAAGAATATATTGCCTTCATTTCTCAATTAAAATTAGGGCCCTGGCCAAGTCTAGAGCAAGAAACAGTATGGCATATAGGAAGCGGGTAAGGTTACTGTGGGGAAACAAGGATGAAATAGCTCCTGCATATATTTAAGTGGCAGGAACATGGACCAGCAAAAGGAGGCGGAACCAATAAGCAAGACCAAGAAAAAAGATAAAACAATTTAGACAAAAGTGTTAAATGCTGCAGAAAAGTCAGAAGATGAGAGCTGAGAAAACTCAGTGATGAGGTAATTGAAAACCTTAAGTTATTTCTGGAGTATAGTGGGGAAAAGACCAGAGTGCACAGGGTTCGAGGAGTGAGTGGTGAAGCAGCTGCAGCTGGTGGCAGCTGTTCTTTCAGGAAAAAGGGGAAGGGGAGCTTTAAAATACAGAGAGAGTTTTCTGATTATCTAACGTACACAATTTTTTCTAAGCACATTTTTTTTAGACAAAATTGGTGGTGTGCTTTATAAAAAATTTGGCATCACAACAGCATATTGTATCATGACCATTTTGCCATGTTAAATAATCCTCTAAATATCATTTTTTATAACTGCATTGTGTTTTCTATGGACTTACTCTATGGCTATATGTGATTTCAACAGTTCTTACGTAAATAAATTATAATCAGAGTTGTTTCCAATTTTTCATTATCATAAATTATACTACAGTGAACATCCTTGTGTATAAATATTTTTCTACATCTATTATGGATAGATTCCTGGGAATGGTATTACGTCAAAGGGTATGAACATTTTTAAGGTTCTTGAACTGTACTAGCAAATTGCTTTCTAGAAAGATTACATCAGTTCATACTCCTACTGTATGTCATTTTTGTTTGCCACTTAATGAGTAAAAAAAATACTCATGAAACCAACAGTGGTTGCCACAGAGAAGATGATAATGAGAGTGAGTTTAAATCTACTTTATATATTTACTTTACACACATATACATTTATATATATGTATATAAACGTATACATATATAAAATTTATATATATATATACACTTCCATTTTTAACCTGTTAAAGTGGCAAACAATATAAATGTATATATGTGTAAAGTAAATATATAAAGTAGATTTAAACTCACTCTCATTATCATCTTCACTGTGGCAACCACTGTTGGTTTCATGAGTATTTTTTTTACTCATTAACAATACACAGAATACACACATATAAATGTGTGTATATGTTTATTTACACAAAAGGGATCATGCTATACATAGGTAAATATCTCTAAGATAGCATTACTGCAGAATAGTATCAATTCTTACAGTTTTTCATTCTTTCTAATGGCTTCAAATGTCCATTGTATGAACATACCCTAACTTATTTAACCAGCTTTGAATGACTTTCTGGTTTTTTGTTAATACAAAACACTATAACAATGAACATTTTCTAGTGCATATATCTTTGTGCCCTTGAGTATATCTGGAAGTCAGATTCCTGGAGGTAGACCATTGCCTTTTGGAAGTCATGCCATCTTGGACTCTTCCACAATCTACAAAAGTGCCTGAGTCCCCACACTCTTGCCATCACTAGGGATTATCAGATTTTTTTTTTTAAGATTTTATTTATTTTTATTTTATTTTTCTTTCTTCTCCCCAAAGCCCCCCAGTACATAGTTGTGTATTTTAGTTGTGGCATGTAGGACACAGCGTCAGTGTGGCCTGATGAATGGTGCCATGTCTGTGCCCAGGATCCGAACTGGCGAAACCTTGTGCTGCCGAAGCGGAGTGCACAAACTTGACCACTTGACCACGGGGCGGGCCCCATATCAGATCTTTTAATCTTTGCCAATTTGATAAGTGAAAAAAATATCGTTTTAATTTGCATTTCTTAATTACAAATGAAGTTAAGTGTTTATATATTTGACTTTTTGGGGGGCCCTTTTTCTTTGAAAAGAACAGGCCTGTTCTGTGCTTTGACTATATTTCTACTGGGCTACTTTGCTTTTTCTTACTGATTTGTAATACCATATTGTAACTGACGTAAGGAAACTGGCCTTTTGTCACGGGTTACACATGTTCATCAGTTTGTAAGTTTACTTTGTTAATTTTTTTTTTTTTCCTGGTCAGCTGGAGCTTTAAAATGAAGCCTTTAGGGCATTTTTTTCCCTAATTATAATTGGCATGCTCCCCAAAGTATGTAATATATTTTGAGGAGTTTAATTACACAACCATTTTTTGAGTAACTCCATTGTGCTTGGAGCACCACTAAGCTTTAAGGTATCAGGCAAGTGCTGTAGGGACGCTTAATGTATTTGCTCAACTTATTTTAAAATGTTGGATTACTTTAAAATAGATGGCTAACAGGTACAATTCAAGATCTACAAATTACTGCTCTGCTTTGGTTAATGAGATTTTCATCACTTTTATACTTTCCCTTATCTACACCAGAGTGTGTTTGGCCAGTGAGCAGTTACAAAGACTGTTTCTGTTCACTGTTTTTTCAGAGGGATTTATGAAAATGTCTAAAAAAAAATATGTAAAAAGGATGATCACTTTTTCTATACAGATGTATTTCTACTGACAAGAGAATAAAATTCACTGCTTAAAACCTCTGCCTGTTACTTCATCTTTAACATGGAAGGAATGATAACATAGGCTTGTTGTGAGGATTAAATGAGAAGATGGTAAAGTACTTCCTGGCGTGAGGTGTTCAATATATGTTGTTCAAATGAAAATTAATGTAATCATAACTAAAAATTCTTTTTTTCTAGACATTCAAAAATATATTCCATGCTATCAGCTTTTTAGGTGAGTAGTAAGATCGGGTAAATGATCCATTGTGAAAATTATTCTCTGCAAGTGAAGTAATTTTTAAAACTAACAAAGTATCTTAGTTACCAGTTATATATGGTGGTACTGATTAAAATGAAAAGACTGTTTTCTTGAATGCCTGAAAATTCACTTGTTCCTTTCAGTTCAGTCTAATAGCTTTTCTCTGTACTGATGTGCTTGCTTGAGCTGGCTCCATGGCCTCCTAGGTACCAGTGTACCTGAGGATTGCTTTTCCTTCTCACACCAGTCACCTCATTGCACGTTATAATCCCAGTGGCACGTTCTCATGCATAGCAGCAGCCCGTTTTTTCTACCCTTTTCTTCTAATTATTTTGTCATGTTTCCTCACTATCATATTTTTTAATGTTATCTTTTGTCTATTAACTGGTAAGGTTCTTTAGTTAGCCTGCTTCCTGTTGCTCTTCTAGGGTGAAAACTTGCACTCAGTCCTATACATAGTAGTAGTACTGTTGGCCCTAATAGGCTATGATATCTTTAAAAACTTTATTGTGGTGTAACATACATATAGAAAAGTACACAAATAAATGAATTTTCATAAAGCAAACGCATATAACCACAGCATGGTGCAGTTTTAATGAAATAGCTTTATGATTTACATAAACAGTACATGCAAAGTCAGCATGGCTATCTTACAGTCGCACTGTATGTACACATCTCTGCGGTTGTGTAAGAGTTACAGTGGAGCGTATGGTTGGTGGGGGGGTGACAGAAATAAAGGCTTAGTGTGGTCTTAAACTGCTGTACCAGAAAGCCACCTCCCACAGTGCCTTTTATACAATGGACATATAAAAATATTTGTTGAATGACTGAGGGATTCTTGGCGGAGACTCATAGTAAGTTCTTCCCTGAGGGACTCTCGACCAGCAAAGGATTAAGAAGGGAGAGTGAGGGGAAAAAAAAAAAGAAGTGATTCTTTCTGGCAACTACCTTAAATAGAGCAACTTAATAGAATCTTAGAGCTAAGGAAACCATCTGATCGAGGGATGAGAAATCCATGCCTCAGCCTTTTAGCTTTACAAGATTAAGGTGGGGGAGGGGGTTAGGTGAACCCCCTGAAATGGCTCTCATTTGAAAGTTTATTACACTCTTCATGTTGCCTTAACAATAGGCCTAAAAAGTTTATGATATAACCAATGCCACAGACCTGGTCAATCGTAGGGCAAAACTAGGAGAATCAGTATTTCTTGAGTTCTAATCCAACAGCATACCAGGCTGTTTCTTCCCTGTTTTAAATAATATAGGTGAACACATTAAAAACAAAGTCTTCTGATACCACACTTCTTGGAGTCCGAATGGAATAAACTTTTTTTTTTTTTTAAGATTTTATTTTTTTCCTTTTTCTCCCACAGCCCCCCGGTACATAGTTGTGTATATCTTAGTTGTGAGTCCTTCGAGTTGTAGCATGTGGGACGCTGCCTCAGCATGGCTTGACGAGCGGTGCCACGTCCACACCCAGGATTCAAACCAGTGAAAGCCTGGGTGCCTGGAGTGCGCGAACTTAACCACTTGCCCACGGGGCCGGCCACTGGAATAAACTTTAATGGCTAGTTTTATGTTCTAATGCAGAGGCTGGCAAAGTATGGCCCCGTGGCCTGTTTTTATATGCCCCTCTATCTATGAATAGTTAATGTATTTTTAAGGGTTGTAAAAAAATAAGAACAACTGCGGCTGGCCCTGTGGCCGAGTGGTTAAGTTCGCACACTCTGCTTCAGCGGCCCAGGGTTTCAACAGTTCACATCCTGGGCGCGGACATGGCACTGCGTGTCAAGCCATGCTGAGGCGGCATCCCACATGCCACAACTAGAAGGACCCACAACTAAAAATACACAACTATGTACCTGGGGGCTTTGGAGAAAAAGAAAATCTTTAAAAAATAAAAATAAAAAAAATAAGAACAACAGAGGAATATGCAGCAGAGACTGTGTGTTCAGTAAAACCTAAAATATTTACTATCCAGCCCCTTACAGAAAAAGTTTGCCAAACCCTCTGTAATACATTGCTTCTCAAAATTTTCCACTGAAATACACTGATAAGCTTACTTCAGGAATCTGGGGGAAGTACCTGGAAAACAGCCCATTGAAGCCTAAAACTTAAAGTCACTTAAAAAACAAAAATGCAGTTTTAACATAATTCTACTGCACAATATATCTATTTCTATATAAAAATGACCCCCTTCCCAGAAACTTCACATAAAATCAGTGCTTGCGCAGAAGATGTACACTGTTCCCTATTGTTTCTTATACACCCGGGTGTATTGCCTTATCCCCAGTTTGAGAAGCTCAGAAGTGGACCATCTACAGAAATATGGGAATAAACTCATATTGAGAGTTTTCATGTTGGAATAATAAATAGGTAAAATGGAGGGATCTGTTGGTCAGCTAAATATCCCCCTTTGGTAGGTGGAACACTTTATTTTGTCTATTTTCCCATTAAAATTTTTTAATGGAAAACTTAATGTAAGTCTTTGTAAATTAAAAAGTAAAAATATATTGCCCATTAGGATATATTTTTTTCAGTTTTCTGTAGCTAAATTTTTTCAGTGTACAGATTAGTATTACCAGTAAAAGCCTATTATAGTGAATATTATTTGTAAAGGATTTTGCATAACAGATATTTCACCATCATAGAAAGAATATTGTTGATCTCAGTGAATGTTAAAAGGAGGAAAATATTATTTGCAATTATTAGAAGGGAAGGAAAGCTGGAAGTTAATGCTTTAGAATGTTTTAGAATATGTCTCAATTCTCCCTACATCTTTGACATTCCACCTACAGAACAAAGACCACTAAACTAAACCAACACCTATTCTCTCCCACCCCTAAGAAAACAACCAATCAACTTCTAACGCATTTCTCTTAATTTTCTGTAAGTATAGCTTTTGAGATTAGCAATTAATAAATTGTCTTGTGATTGTGCTTCTCTACTCATATTACACATTCTTTTGTATGTATCAATACTGAAAAAAAAAGTTTTAATAAGCAAATTGTGAACTGGCTATGTGAACTTAGATATACCTGTACTTAATGGATGGTTTGTTTTGTTTTAGGTTAAAAAAAATGTAATGCCCGAATTTATCTTTTGAGGTTTCTCCACTCCTTTTCCTTTTTCACTGTTTATGGACCTCGTATTTCTACTACTTTAAGTCTGTTAATTTGAGAACTTTCCCTATTTATTTTAGACCTACATCTGATGGACAAGTACGTATATAGATTTTGGTTGCGTATTTGGGTTAGGAATAACTAAAATTAAAAGTGCTGATAAAATCCTTCGTATTTTTAGCTTATTTGAAACGCCTTTAATTTTGGCTTTTACAGCTTTTATAATTCTTCCGGAGAAGTAAATGAGCAAGCACTGAAGAAAATATTATCAGGTGTCAAAAAGGTATTCCCTGATGTAGCTTTTATTTTTTGGTATTATTTGTATTATTTTTGGCTCCTAAAAACATATAAAAACACTTTGACAGAACTTTTAAGCAGCATTTTTCTGCACAGTGTCCTATAAAGGTGAGGAAAGCCTTGTTCTTTCCAGAAATTCAAAGCAAAGCTAGTCATTAATGGTATTAATCTTGTTCGCATCCTTCCCTTGACTATTCTAACTAACGCTCATCTCTTCCTCTTCTGCGTTTCCCACCGTGCCCCTTCCCAGTACCATTCCTTGAAGGACTTCATCCATTACTGTTATTTTATGGCGCTGCAGTTAGTTTCTTGTAGTGCAGGAACGATTTTCTATACAGCACCTAATGTGAATCCTCCACAGCATACTTGGTGTTCAGTTAAAACTTGCTGAATGATCAAAATAGATTTTTTTTTTTTTACAAACAAGTTTTTTTCTGTATACTTTTTCCTCTTAAAACTTTTTGATCTGAGTTGAGAATAAAAATAGATTCGGTAAAAGAAGTTTCTTTCAAAAAAACATCCTTTGTTGAAAATGCTTAGGCTTTTCCCCTTAATTATATTGGATATTTAAAAATGTACCAGTTATGTTTGAGTTTTAAAAAGAAGAGAAATAATTTCTTCGATTTAAACGTGCAAATACAAAACTTCGTTGCTGAAACTGTCACTGACGGATCTCAAAGCAATGTGGTTGTTTTTCTCTGCTATAATTACTAAGTTTTCAGTAAATGAGATTTATTTTTCCAGTTAAAAAAAAGGTTTAATGATACCAACAACACATTTGTTGGGCATGTTACAGTTTAGAAAGCCCTTGCATATGATCTTATTCCATTTTGAAACCAACTCTGTCGGGCAGGTGATAGCATTCCCTTATAAATTTCACTTAAAAGCTACAGAGTTCAGCTTATTTATTTAGTAAACCAAGTATCCATGCAGGAAGTTAACTTGTTTTCATTGACATTTTCTTTATTTGAATTTTGACTAAAGATTAAGATTTTGAGATAGCAAATGCCACAAAAGAAACTAGAGGAAGTTAAGAATTTTTTTTCTCTAATCTTTATTGAATAAAATTGTAGCCCTGTAACTGAATGGAAAGTAATTTAACTGCAAGTCAGTTTGCATACTTTACAAAAGTAAAGTATATACTTAAGTGTAAGCTTTGTTTATATGTGCTCAAAATCTTGCTAAATATTAAGAAAGCCGTTCTTAAAGGCTGTCAGTTTTATTGCTTAATTTGACAGCAAGACACATAATAATTGTAACCATTAAGGTATACACCTGATATTTTCTCTGTATTTTCTTTCAGGAGGTTGTGGTTGGTTGGTACAAATTCCGACGTCATTCTGACCAAATCATGACGTTTAGAGAGAGACTGCTTCACAGAAACTTACAGCAGCATCTTTCAAGCCAGGAACTTGTTTTTCTGCTGTTAACACCAAGTATAATAACAGAAAGCTGTTCTACTCATCGGCTGGAGCATGCCTTATATAAACCTCAGAAAGGGTAAATGTTGGCCAGTCACTGGCTATCGTTAGCTAATAGAAAAATATGCCCAATATTTTTATTTTACTTTTTGTAGCTTACCAAGTATTTTCATATATTGTTGCATTAGATTGTTTCAATAACCCTCTGAAGTGGGTCTTACCATCTTTCTTTACCAATGGGAAAATGAAGGTCACATAAGGAAATTAGAAGCCCAGTATGGAATGCTGAAACATTCAAAAACACAAAACTTGTGTTTTTGGCACTGAGAATTTGCTGTTATTTATCATAAAGTGGAAAAAATATGTGTGCTTTAGAAATTGGTTACTAAAAGATACAGTGTAGAACTGAAGCCCAGGTACTTGAGCAGCTTTTTATTACTCTGCAAGGGAGCGAGGTGGTGCTTGGGGATCCACCAAAAGGTGTTCACAGGGACCCCCCATGGGTTCTAGCAACACTTTCATGGAATATGAGAATTTAGTTTAAAACGTTACTGAGATTAATTTTATTATTCATGGAAAATAGGACAAATCTCAATAATACTGCCCTAGTCTTAGATGTGCTAATCAGCTAAAATAGCCATTCAAGTATTTTTCACACAATTATCTTATACTACGCACATTTCACAACTTTTAAAAGCCATTTACCTCAAGTCAGTAAATTCTGTATTGGATAGGTAGTAAGGAATGGAATTTTTTGTTTGTTTTTTTAATCTTGTAGGGGAAAAGTAGTCTATACTGATAGGTAGATGCTAATCTTTCACTTTATTCTGTTTATATTTTAAAATTTTATTTCTTCAGACTTTTTCATAGGATACCTTTAGTGGTGGCCAATCTGGGCATGTCTGAACAACTGGGTTATAAAACTGTATCGGGTTCCTGTACGTCTGCTGGCTTTAGCCGAGCAGTAAAAACACACAGGTGAGATTCCTCAATTGCTTCCCCCAAAACTTAGTCCTGTTCATTTTTTTAAATTAATTTTATTATACAACAGCAGAATGAAAATGAAAGGAAAACTGACTAATGACCATGTTACTCAAGTATACCAAACTGCTTGTACTTTCTCCATATTGCCTTCTATCACTTGTCCATTTATAAAATATAAAAAAGAGGAGGGTTGGGGGCCAGCCCCTTGGCGCAGCAGTTGGGTGGGCACGTTCCACTCCCGTGGCCCAGGGTGCACCAGTTCACCTCCCGGGTACCGACATGGCACCGCTTGTCAAGCCATGCTGTGGTAGGCGTCCCACATATAAAGTAGAGGAAGATGGGCACAGATGTTAGCTCAGGGCTAGCCTTCCTCAGGAGAAAGAGGATTGGCCCCAGATGTTAGCTCAGGGCTAATCTTCCTCTAAGTAAGTAAATAAATAAATAAAAGAGGGTTGTTGCATATCCTGCATATTTTAACCTATTTATTCTAAGACTAAGTAGCCTAAGGCAGCAGTGCAGATTAAAGGCATGACATTAGACTAGATATTAAGTAAAGACAAAAAATGAGGCTCACTCAGACTGTAGCTGAGGTATAACTTTTTTTTGGTCATTAATAAGTCAGAAATAACAACGCTGGTTCTATACGATACTGACTAGAGTGTAAACTTTATGAAGAGACTAGATTTTATTTATTTTTGTGTTCCCACAGTGCTTAACAGTTGCTTACAGAAATTGAATAGTAGTCCCCCATACTTGTGCTTTTGCTCTCTGCAGTTTCAGTTACCCTTGGTCAACCGTGGTCTGAGAATATTAAATGGAAAATTCCAGAAATAAACAATTCATAAGTTTTGAATTGTGTGCTGTTCTGAGTAGTGTGATGAAATCTAATGCCAACCCACTCAATCCTGCCCAGGACATGAGTCATCCCTTTGTCCTGCGTCCTGGATACGCTACCTGCCCCTTAGTCAGTTAGTAGCCAACTTAGTTGTCAGATGGACTGTCGAGGTATCACAGTGCTTGTGTTCAAGTAGATCTTATTTTACTTAATAATGGCCCCACTGTGCAAGAGTAGTGATGATGGCAATTTGGATATGCCCAAGAGAAATCATGAAGTGCTTCCTTTAAGTGAAAAGGTGAAAGTTCTCCACTTAATAGGAAAGAAAAAAAAATCACATGCTGAGGTTGCTAAGATCTACAGTAACAGATTTTATTACAGTATATTGTTATAATTCTATTTTGTTAATCTCTCACTGTGCCTAATTTATAAATTAAAATTTATTTCATATATGTGTGTGTGTGTGTATTATATATATATATGAAAAAACAGTATATATAGGGTTCGGGTACTATCCGTGGTTTCAGGCATCCACGGGGTGTCTTGGAATGTATCCCCCACAGATGAGGGGGGACTGCAGTACCACATTTCATTGATTATAAGATGCACAGTTTTACATTTATCTCAAATTGGGATGTCTTACAAACCGTGCCTTAGTATTGTTTTTCTTTCTTCGTGGTATATAAAATAATGTTGCCTCTTTGAATCAATGACTTAAACTCAGTAAAATATTTTTTGAATTGACTGGTCCCCATTGCCAAGAAAGAAACCTTTTTCCCCCCTCCCTCCTTCAATCTTTATCTGTTTTTACAGAACCTCTTTTTTGAGTCCTGGCAATAGTATTTAGGAGGCTAAAAAGTTTGCTAATGTGAAGGTAGATGAACTAGGTTTTCTGGTTGGTTTTGTTATATACAAGTAGGTTGACAAAATTATGGTCCTTACAAAGCCAGTAAAAAGAATCTTCCATTGTTCCTAATGACAAATAAGTTTTCATCGTATCATTAAAATAAGTTCTGTACACTTGCCTGAGAAAACGGTGATTTTTTACAGCTCTGAATTTTTTAAAGAAGATGGATCTTTAAAGGAGGTACATAAGATAAATGAAATGTATGCTTCTTTACAAGAGGAATTAAAGGTAAGTTAACATTAAATATCAAACACTTAAAGACCACTTCTAGAGTTCATATCAAATTGATCCCTGAAATTTTCTAGGGATAACATGACATTTTAGATTTCTATTTTGCTGTTAGTTTAGCTTCAGTTACAAAGACCTCAATCTCAGTGGCCTACAAAAACAGAAGTTTAGTCTCACTCACATTATATCTTGGCTACAGTTCTGTTCCTGTTCTAAATGTCATCGTCATCCTAGGATCCAGACTGAAGGAGCAGCCCTTATGTGGAACATGCTCTTCTCACGACAAAGGGAAAAGAGCAAGAAAGTTGGTGGAAGTTCACAACAGCTCTTAAAACTTCTGCTCAGAGCCAGCATGTCACTTCTACTCACGTTCTGTTGGCCAGAGGGTGTCACAAGGCAATAGGCAGGGATAAAAAGGGAAGCAAATATTTGGGAACAACAATCTACCACAATACTAAGTTGTATCTCATTGTGTCAGTTCACGTCCTTTGAGACATCAAGATGGGATTACATGCAACAGATTTATTGGGCCTGAAAAGTATAAGAGGGAAGGAGCAAGAGCAGGCAGGGAGACTTGGAACGCAAGCAGGACACCTGAGAAAGGAGATGGGGGAGAGTGAGGAGAGTGGAGTAGGAAGAGCTTTTAGACTGCAGGGCAGACAAGTTTCAGCCAGGCTGATAGGGAGGCTTTGAACAAAGCTGTCCTACAGGAATGCACCTGTACTAATACCCACACTGTTCTCAGTCACTGGTGAAGAGCAGCCTAGGGGAAGCGTGGCCTAAGCGCAGACAAAGCAGTGGACTCAAAAGGATGGCAGCTGGGGCTGTCGGTAAACTATGCTTCCTCCAAATGGAGATCTGAGAAGTCTATTTCCGTGGCCACCATACTCATCAGTATAGCACACTAAGAGAAGTGGGGTTAATAAATTTTACACACTACTAATGTTGCACACTTTTTTTTTTCCTTTGGTGAGGAATACCAGCTCTGAGCTAACATCTGTTGCCAATCTTCCTTTTTTTGCTTGAGGATGATTGTCGCTGAGCTAACATCTGTGCCAGTCCTCCTCCATTTTCTATGTGGGACACTGCCACAGTATGGCTTGTTGAGTCATGTGTAGGTCCACACCCAGGACTGAACCCACGAACCCCAGGCCACAGAAGCGGAGCATGTGAACTTAACCAATACGCCACCGGCTGGCCCAGCACACTTTTTTAATATGAATGATAAATAGAGGAACTTTAGAAAATAGAGAATCATCCAGAATCTCAACATTGTAACATAACTGTTTTACCTTTGCCATATTCTCCAGTTTTTCCCTAATGTATACATGCTTTTACACAGTTGACAGTAATGGGTTCCTATAAATTTGTGTCATGATTTTTATTGATTTGATATATCATTAAACATTTTTCATGTTGCTCCTTATTCTGTAGATCTTTTTAATGGCAGTGTATTTCATAGAGCAGTACTTTAGAATTCTTAATGTTAAAAGTACCAACTGGGGCTTAAATAGGGAACGTAGAGGTAAGTTACAGGAACTGTAGGCAGACAGCAGCTGAGCTTCAGGAAGGAATTGGATCCAGGAGCTGGAATGCCATCAGAACTTTCTGTCCCTTTGTGTTTGCACATTGGTTTCCTCTATAGTATCTACAAATCTTTTTATTCATCCACTGGCCGAACAGAGAATGGCCATCCCACAGCTCCTGCGTTTAGATCTCTTCTATTCAAGACATCAGAATTTGCCAGTTGGTTATATATTATCTCTGCTTGGGTCAGTTAGGATTAAAGTTGGTCAACGGGGTCACTGGTGAATTTTTACAGCAGGGTGAACAAGTTGATGAGAAATAAGCTGGGCAGACATCCTAGAAACTATCTACTTTAAAACTGGTGTAACAACCTATTACCCTATGATTGGAAATTAGTTACTTTTGATTTGATATTATACTAGGAAACATCATCTTAGATAAATTTTTGTTATTTATGTAAGATACATTCCAAAAATGAAACCACTGAGTCAAAGGGTATTAGTACTTAAAACTGATGACACATAAATCCACTCTGCTTTTCAAAAGTAATTTCTTTTACAGGAATTAAAATCTTTGATAGTTTTATTTCATAAGAGTAAAACATAGTCTCTTTAATGTTAAATATTGGCAGTAACTGCATCTTTCAAAATTGTTCATATTTTCTCGTTTTTTTTGTTTTATTTCTGTGTATTATCAAGGAAATAACTAGTATGGTAAAGTTATGTATAAATAGGAAGTTAATACATCTGGAAAGCATTTTATAACTATAAAACACCAGATAAGTGTTTGCTGAATTCCTCCAGAAAATAGCAAAATAAAATAAAATTTTTGTAAAGGCAGATAATGTTAGATATTATGTACCATGAAGGATATTTTATATTATTTGTGAACGTAGACTGTAGTACACAACTTGGAATTTTAGTTATGCCCTTATTTTATTTTGCAGAGTATATGCAAAAAAGTGGAACACAGTGAGCGAGCAGTAGAAAAACTACTAAAGGATGTAAACAGATTAAAACAAGAAATTAAAAAAAGAAAACAAGCACAGATTCAAGCAACACGTAAGTAAAAAGTTCACATGGGCTGGCCCAGTCGCATAGTGGTTAGGTTCACACACACTGCTTCGGTGGGGTTCGCAGGTTCAGATCCTGGGCACTGACCTAGCACCACTTGTCAAGCCACGCTGTGGTGGCATCCCATGTAAAACAGAGGAAGACTGAAACAGATGTTAGCTCAGGGCTGATCTTCACCCAAAAAAAAAGTTCATGCATTACTACTTTCTGTGCTTTTAAAAAAATTCTTACCGATTTGAATTATGGATGAGCCAGCTGCACTAACTGATGAATTTGTCCACCGTAGGATTAAAAGTAATTGTTTTACTAACATTCTTAAATCCCACTGAAGAAAGAAATGGTACTGTTGTAGCTATACTATATTGTTGATATTAAAGAATATAACTTTAATTTTCTTTTAGAATATTGTGCCATATAAATTGGAGTTTGGGATTATGCTTGTCATTTTTCTTACTTGAGATATTTTGATAAAATTGTTTAGTCTTTTTGACCAAACTTTACTAACAGATAATTATAAAACCTTTGTAGAACAAATACTGTATGCTGAACTGTATTTTATCTTGTTTAGAAGAGAAGAATGTCCAAAAAGACCCTCAGGAGAACATTTTTCTTTGTGAAGCTTTACGGACTTTTTTTCCAGATCGTGAATTTCTTCATTCATGTGTGATCTCCTTGAAAAATAGGCATATTTCTAAAAGTAGCTGTACTACCAACCACCATCTCAATGTGGTAGACAACCTGACCTTAATGGTAGAATACAGTGACATTCCTGAAGCTAGTCCAGCTGGTAGTACACTGCTAATGATTAAGCGTAAAGCTTTAGATACAGATGATGGAGGATGGCAATTCAAGAAGTCACGGCTGATACAAAACAAACCATCTAAAACAGATACTGATAGTAGTAACCAAGAAAAAGCATCCACAACGACCAGCCCAGAAACTGATGAAGAGATTGAGAAAATGAAGAGTTCTGGCGAATATCCACAGTCTCCTACATTCTGATCCTTTTAGGCCAAAGGAGATTTTTGGTTGGCTGAAGGGTAAAGCAAAACATTTCTGTTATTTTTACTATGTTCAACTATTTGCAGGAATACATAGATAAGTTCTAGTGCATTTATTTTATAAAGTACTTTAAAAAATATCAGATACTTTTATTTTAAAACCAAAATCTTTTTGCCCCTTTTACTAAACTGTTGAGGGAAAAGTTTAAATAGATACTCTTTTAAACTTGTATTCTTTAGAATTGGAAAAGAGAGATTAGCTAGCCTTACTTTCACAATATAAAGAAGTCTAAAGTTAATATGCAAATTTACTTCCTTTTTATCTAAGTCGTTAAAATTCTTACTCCTTAAGTTATGATAAATAGTACATTATGGCTAGAGTTGCCAGATAAAATGCTGGACACCATGCAATATTAGGGACATACTTAACATTAAAAAATTATTTGTTTATCTGAAATTCAAATTTAATTGCATGTCCTATACTTTTATTTGCTAAATCTCCTAATTATGGCACAACTATAACACAATACAAATAGTAACCTTTCCCTAGTTTAGAGTCCTTTACACAAAATGGAGTGAATTCAGAATTTGACTACAGAACAAGCCTGGTAATGCAGTGTGTTTGAGATCAGCAATTGGTCAGTTAGCTGAAAAGGCCAGTTTAAGTGGGACTCAGAAATGATACATACATATATACACACATAGGATGTTTATCACAGAGATTTCATTTTAACATAAAGCACAAGTATACATTCATCTGTCAACTTGTTGTAGGGTCAGGAATGTTTCTGCAAGTGTTAAGTCCAGTGACTGGAGTTCCTATGTAAATGACACCCATTACTTACCCTTTACAATTCCCAGTTTTAGTTTCTTTAAAGTGAAAGATTTAAAGAAACTTGCAAAGCAACCTAAGTACAAAATGCTGATAGGTTTTTTCATTTCACAGCACCCTCCCACTCCCAACCTTACTCAATTGTCCTAACCTAATGAGGTGATAGACCTTATTTGACAACTATTTTTTTTTAAATGTAGTTATCAGCTCTTTCCAGGGCATTTACTTAGTTTTCATTGCAACAGTAACTTTCTTTTTAATGCTCATACTTCATCAATGCAAAAACAAATACAAGCGACAGATCTGAGAACAAAATAGCTGACTCTTGGTAACGCACAACTCAACAGGTTTGGAGAGTCACGGGCTTCAGTAATTTTTAAGGAAGATTGTAAATCCCTAGTTTTATCTAGTGAGTTGGTTAAGTGGAGGTTGGCAAAGAGAATTTTTACTGTGTTTTTTCTATTTGTCTTTTCCACAATTGTGAGAATTTTCCATGAAACATACACATCACATGAAGCCTTCATGTTTCACTCACTGGATGAAATACTGAACACACTTTGCCCATTGCTCTTCCATCTGTTACTTCCTAGGTGATAGAGCAAATTCACAGCTAGTATCAAAAACTATCATTTACCTGTGTTTTAAAATGCACCGGTTACCATGGGGTGCTTATGAGGCCCACATAATACCTGGGATGATTTGTGCAGATAATGAGTTTCTGCTGGGATTGTTTTACTGGTTACATAAGCATTGTGGTGTTGTGCAGGGCAGAAGGAGGGGAAACAAACTGTCAATCTGAACCCTAATTTAAAAATAACCATAGCCATCACCAGAGCATATGGAACTTATCACACAGAACATAGATAATGACTAAATGTAAACAACAAAGGAACAAAACTGGATATAAAGGCTAGACTAGGAACAAAGAAACAACAGCAGGCAGCATATGCAAATGTCTTCTGAAAACAATAGCTTGAAATTTTTCAAAGACTGCTTACACACTTATTCAAACTGAAGTCTTAAATGGGCCTTCATACAAAGTTCAATTTGCTAAAACTCTAGAGGTACAAAAGCATTTAGCTCCTACTTTTGCACAGCAATCCATCTCCTTTGAAGAAAGCAATGCTCAATTTTCAATTAGAGAAGCTTGCTGAAGTCGTTAGTACACAGCTGATCGTTCCATCATTGAGGAGCAAGAGTCCTTATGGGATATTTTTTCCCATTTATTCTCCATCTTTTGGCAGTTTTTATCATTGGAGTTAAGATAAGATGACGTAATAGATTGCCTGTGGATCAGTTTATTTAAAGGATACTACCAGTTTCAGGATAGACTAGTCCAGGAATAAATGTTAGGTCCCGTGATAGCACCACTAGCCATCCCCATGTTACATCTCTGCAAAGAGAAGGCCCACTGTCTTAGCCAGTCATACTTATATTTGCCAGTTAGAAAATCTTCCTGAGCAATTTCAAGTCCACACCCTACACATGGGATTTGCACATTAAGCATTTCACTTTCCTGCACCCATATCCCTAAAATCCCATTTACAAGACAGAATCTGAGCCTAAAGTAAAATTCCAATACAAGTCATCCCTTCCATATTTAATATCCCAGTATCAGTGGTATATTATTGTATGAGCCTGTTTGTGGACCAGATATAAGTGACAATCCCACAGCACCGTTTTTATTCATACGTATGTAAAAGGTAATGAGTATTAACATTTTAAATCTTTTTTTTTTTTCTTCTTCTCCCCAAATACCCCCCAGTAGATAGTTGTATACTTTTAGTTGTGGTTCCTTCTAGTTGTGGCATGTGGGATGCCGCCTCAAAACTGCCTGATGAATGGTGCCACGTCCACACCCAGGATCCGAACCCGAGAAACCCTGGGCCACCGAAGTGGGGCACGCACACTTAACCACTCGGCCATGGGGCCGGCACCCCAAATCTTTTTTTTTTTTAATGAACATTCACTGATTTGGAGAGGAAGCCTCACTTCTGAAGCACTTTTTCCTCATAAGACTTCATATTATTAAGTTTTTAACTTAGTAAGTTTGATAAGATTTAGTCTAGTAATTTTCTACCCAAGTTATTAAATCTTATAGTTTGAGTCAATATTAGCATCACAACCAGTTGTAAAATAAGTTTATTGATGATAACCTTATATAATTTACTCCCGATATTTGATGTTACAGACTTTAGGGTCTTTGAGATATGCAGGATCCTTGTATGTAACTGGCATAAACCCTGTAATGAGATAATTAAAGTTCTTCAGAAAAGATAATGAGGAAAATTTTGATTAGCCCAAATCATTTTTTCAGGTACTCTTACCCATTATTTGAGCTCTCTTAATCGCTTTTGTGATTTCTTTTTGTTTCTTCCCACAAAGACCTATAAAAGAAAATGCTTTCTTATTCATAAAAAAGGCCAGTACTCAAACTGCCTAACAATTGTGTAAGTCAAGGAAGGGTTGGAAAATCTGTAAGACAGTAACATCTTAGGCTTTGCAGGCCATACAGTCTCTGTCCTAACTTCTCAGCTCACACCGTCGTAGCTCATAAAGCAGTCAGAGACACTAGTAAACTAAGCTATTTACAAATGATGGCAGATCCAATTTGGCCTATGGGCAGTAGGTCCCTGGTTTACTGGTTTAAATAATCGTCTTGGAAGGACGATAGCATACTTCAGAACATCAGTGCCGTTTTTTTAGGCCCAAGTTTTCTACATCTTGTCAGCCTCTATAGTTAACTGAGCATAAGAAGACACGCGAAATAATCTTTTGGCCTAAGAAGAGCCTTTCTTAAAGTACCTGTAGTATCTAGTCTAATAGTGATTTATAACACTTTGAAAATTTGCCAGTTTTTCTTAAATAAAAGAAGTAGATCTATATAATTCATATCTACATTTAAGTTGCTATAATAGAAAACAAAATACCTGTTATGTGCCTCCCATAAATGCATCCAGTAAATGGAGAAATAAACTGGGACAAAAGCTGGAGTTTGATTGGGAGAGGAAAAAAAATTTATATTAATATATGTTATTCAACCTTGATTGTGTAAATTTCAAAAAACAAAGCTATTTTATGTTACCTTCAAGTTATGTAAAGGTTTATTAATAAATTTCAGAAAATGTCATAAAATATGAATAAAAATACTGAACTATCCCATTAATCAGTCATCTTTTTAAATAACTAATTACTAAACACTCTTACCTAGTGTGCAAAAAAGTCTACATAACAGATTAATGAGCATATTCTTTCAGTGCTAAAGCTGTTCTCTTGACTTTTCCACAGATGACTTTTCTAAAATACTGCTGCTTACAACAGGGTACTAAACATTTCACCTCTCATGATAAGCTATCACATAACAGCAGACTACAGTGAGGTCTTCAAAAGGTACAGGTACATCGGGCCATTTGCCGTAATTTATGTTTTATTAATTTAAATTCTTCAGCACTTTCCAGGTGCCAGGCACTTTTCTTGGCACTATGCATAATCCTCCTAATACGTTGCATTTTAAACTTTCTTGGTTTTTCTCCAAGGCAGCTATCACTTTATACTATTGTCAGCAGACTTAGCTCCAGCATTACTCTATCCACTAAATTTGCCACTTTTAATTTGCTGAGTGATGGACAACAGATAAAACTATATTTGAAGCAGTGATACTGGTGTGAGGTAGAGATCAGCTTCACGAGAGGAGCTTTTTCCAAACCACTCAACTCCACCAACTGAGAAGCACTGCCAAGGTGAGCTCTGGCTAAGATGTTTGGGGCAGAGAAAAGAGGAAGAAACGTTGAGCTGAAATAATAGCAAATGAAGGAGAGCCAGGGGGCTCTTATTCGAATAAAATAGATACCGTATACATGGAAGTATAACCAGATTTGAAATTATGAAGTTTCTAAAACAGCTGCCTCTGCACAAAGCCTATTATAAAACACTTGATTCTCTTTAGTTGAGACTAGTAAAGAAGCAAAATCCTAAAATCAAGTATCATAGTGAAGTAAAACCAGATCTCACCTGTACATTCTTATAATCTACACGTTTTCCACACAAGATACATTTTTTAAGAGGCTCCTTATAAGGATTTTCCATTGGAATGGGCTAGGATAAAGGAAAAAAAAATCTGGTAATATAGTTTAATGTGTTAATTTTGAATTAAAAAAATTAAATCTTAACATTACCACATTTAAATCTATCCAAAGGATTAGTACCTTTCTTATTGTGAAAAAGAATAAATACAACAGCTTGGCTTGTAAAAACAATCAAGTACTTCTGAAAATGATTCGCCATTTTAAAGAGTTCACTGTGCTTTGTCCATATTCATACAAGTATTTTATTTTTAGTTTGGTTAAGGAGGAATTAAGTCATATAGGATTCTGGGATAAAATACAATCTTTGGAGAAAAAAGGGTTTATGGGGGGGAAAAAATTCAAATCTGCGATGACTGAGTCTCTCCTCAAAGTGTTTTGCCTAGGCTTAAGTTAGTACAATCCCTAATCCATCCCCATATTTCCCTATCAGATGTTTTATCACTATTTTTATGTTATAAAAACACAGTGCCACATGGTTTACTGTAACATAAGGTTCTTTGACCAATTTTATGGCCCCAGACTGCTTTATAAATTTCTGTCAGCCTGGTTGTTGTTTCTTTCTTCACTACTGCCTCTAAAGCTTCTGTACCAATACCTCCCTCCTACAATCAGTATAGGTGTCCCCCGTCCAGAGATTCTTCATCTAGAAATGCCTAAGAAGTCCTTGAACCCCTCCCTGTAGTTCTAGGTAAAATTTCAAATGAATGGGACTGTGTGCCTCTTTCTGAGAGAGCCCATAGCTTTCATTAGAATCTCAGTGGGATTTATAACCTAAAGAGGAGCTCTAGTGATTTCCTTTACTCTCTTGAACTATTGTGTGAATTAGATGACCAGGATGGATGCTCCGAGGAACTGGAGGAGTTCTTTTGTTTTTACCAACTCCTCAGACTTCCTTAATCCAATTTATACTCACTCACATATAATGACTGACTATATTCTTTCTCTACACTGCTAAGTGCTTTGTATGGTCTGATTAGTGTTAAATTATCTTTGCATGTAGCAACAAAATATACTGCCCAAGTCCAATGCTAGTACTTGAAACCCATAAAAATGCATCTACAGGTTGGAAGAAACTGTATTTAATGTCCTGGTATAAAATTAATTTTGATCCCTCATTTACTAAGACAGCCCCCACCCCCAAAGTGATGAAAGGGGTAAAGACAGAATTGAATTTGAAATGGGGAAGAAAGCCAAGCTATAGGTAAGGTTTGCACAATCTCTTTGTTGGATTATATGCAATTATTCCATCCACCAAAACTATCTTTATTTTTTAATTCCCAAAGCACGTCCTTAAATTTAAGATCTAGGAAGAAAAATATGGTATTACAGAAGCCGTGCTTCTTGCTGGATTCTAGGAATTCTCTTGCTTCAAAACTCAAGTGTCTATTCATCAATGAATTATAATTTTCAAATTTAGGCTAATGATTATTGTTTTGTCCTCCAGCTGAACTCTATTCAAATAGCTAAAATATAAGAATTGGGTCATATTAGCAAATGCCTTATAAAAAGGAAGAGAAAAAAATTCTTACCAGGTCCTCATTGCTGGTTATCTGTTTATATTGTGAGCAACTTCTCCACAGCACTGCAATTAAAAAGAAAGAACAACAAACCAATTCTTTTTTTTTTTAATCTGAGTAGCTAAAGGAAGATTTTTGTTTTTATGGAAGCAAGATGAATCAAGGGACACAAGAGAAAGGTTTTATATTCATTAGACTCACAATGACTGGATAGAAACCCTTAGATTTGAGAGAGATTAAGACTTAAGATAGATATGCTTGCTTTCCAGGGCTTTGGGGAAACGGCATATATTTCCCCACCCATAACAACCTCTCACCCGCTTTCTTACTAAAATTTATTTTCCCTTCACTCCATGGTTAGAGACATTTTACTGCAAACACGGGAGAAGCAACAGCAAGGCGCTGTCATCCCAAAGGGAAAAAAAGAGTAACAGATCCCCTACAAAGAGTCGTTATTGATAGAGAAGCACAGAGAAGATAGAGGGGAGGAAATGACAAGATTCAAGAGCCGACCTTACAGTTGCGCCCTGATCCAAGACCTGACAATCTGGGATCTGTGCTGGATGATTCTGGAAACGTCCCTTCCTCACCAAGTTTCCCCGGAGATCTTTAGGCAAGTCTGCCTCTTTTGGATAATCATCTCTCTCTCCTCGTGTGTTTTTAAAAAAAGAGTGTACTGGACATGTCATGTCCCCTCCAGCTTTAAAATACACTAGTATTTTTCATGGGCCATTACAGATTCCAGCCTATCCTGGAGAAACTGAATCGCCTGGAACCGGCGTCGTTTAGCTAAGTGACGACTCCCCCGGCCTAACTAGGGCGGAGGGAACGGCTGCAATGCTCCAAAGGAGCGGAGGATATGCAGACTTTACCCGCGTGAGTCCCGGGATCTGTGAGGCAGACAGCAGCCCTGACGAAGGGGGTCTTTTTCCTCCCCAGACCACTGCAAACAGCAACCAGAGCTGCCATGGTTCCTCGTCCCTCTCTTCCTTTTCTCTTTCTAAAGCGTCCTGACAAGTCCCTTCCGGTGCTCTTCCCCTGTTGACCTGAGGACTCCATTCAAAGGTTCCGCGGGCGAACTCGGGACAGCAGGAAGAGTAGGTGGGGTTTTCAATGCGCCTGCGCAGCATCTTGGCGGTTCTCACCCTCACCGCGCCACAAGCACCGGAGGCTTGTGATTGGACGAGAAGAAGGCGGGCTCCTACGCTTGTCTCCGCTTCCGGTCGGAGAGCCCTGAAGATTAATTGGTGGTCTTTCCCAAAGGTGGATGGAGGGGCGAGCGCAGTTTCGCCCTGTTGCTGTCCGCGGCCTGTGTTCTACTCGCTGCTCGACTGGGGTTTGGCGGCTGGGTCCCGGGGGACGACATTTGGGCAGGGCCGTCAGCCCCTGCCATGGACGAAGGTGGTTCTCGCATCCGCCGGCGGGTGTCTGTCCGCAAAAGGACCCGTCCCAGCCTAGGCAGCATTTTTGCCGCCCCCACCGCGGCCGAGCTCAAGCCGGGGGATGAAAAGGAAGAACAAGAGGAGAAGGAGATGGGGGCTGGGAGGAGGCGGCGGAAAACCGTGGGCGTGCAACCAGTCGAGGTACAGCCCCCCTCAGCTCTCAGATTCCCCCAGTTCTTCGTCCCATGTCCCGCCTTTGGGATGATGATGCAAACCCAGGTTTCCTACCGCGCATACCCACTGAACGGGGAGTGGGAGACCAGCCATAGCAGGCTTGGAACAGGAAACTCCAAAATTTTGGCCGTTCCCTTCTCAGGTGCCAGTAATTGACCAATTATCCTTCATTTGACCAAATAGCCTTCATTTGCTCACCTTTGTTATCGCTGGTAATCCTCACTGGCTAGGTGTTGCCTCGTTATCCCGATTTTTATGTAGATATTAAACGAAGACCGAGAGACATAGAAGTTGTGCACGAAGCAAATAAGCATGACTGAGACGCAAACCTAGACGTTGAACTTAGGCTGCTCCTGCTGTACTAATAAAATCTACCATTTATTGCAGGCCCGTTATGTGCCGGGTAATTCGTTAAACTATTTACGTTATCTGGATTTTACAACAAGAGTCAGGCCCTGAGAAGTTAAGAAACTACGCTTCTGACACCAAATCCTGTGTTTTTAGTCACTGCACTATATTGCTGTCTCCAGATTTACATCTCTTCCGTTCACTACAGCACCATGAGTCAGTGTGCAGACTCCCTCTCGATTCCAAATTCCTAGGAACAGAATCTCCTTGGAGTGTCCAGTAGTACAAACATGATTTAGTTACAGGCCAGCTTCTGTAGATTGGAGTGTGGGAGAGGTGAGGGTACTGCAGTAATCAGAAACTTCTAGTGAGATGACATCCCAATTGATGTCTATCAGTTCTGCTACCGCTTTAAGGATTTAGTACTGGCTTAGGAATTAGGATCCCAGCATCACTATACACTATGAGTGCAGTTTAGACAAGTCACTTACCCTCTCTGGGCCTCCATTTCTTCATCTATAAAAAGGGGATGATAGCTAATTCATAGGGTGATTTACATTTAAGTCTATGATTCATTTGTGACCATATATTTATACCTGGTATAGCTCTAGGCTGGAACTTTTATTTTTAATGAAGTTAGGCTTGACCATAAATCTTTTTGTTTTCTTTCCAGAGTTATGACAGTGAAGAGGACATGTTTGATGACTATGATAGCTTTGCTGAAAACTCTTTTTTAGCTCAACTTGATGACCTGGAACAAAAATATATGCAACTTCCTGAACGTAGGGAACATGCTACAGACGTTGCCACTGAAGATCTTTGTTCAGACAGCATCAAACATAAACTCAGCGTTACTACCTTAGACAACTTTACAGAATTAAAAACAGATGTGCACACAAAGAACCAGAGCGAGTACGAAGATGTCTCTACTGAATCTGGAGCTGATCTTTTGTGTGATGTACCTTCTTCCCAGGTTTTATACTTTGAAAATTTGCAGAACTCCTTAAATGATTTGGGTGATCAGTCTACTAAAGAGAGGGATTGGAACTCATCCTCTCACAAGACTGTGAATGAGGAATTGCCCCGTAGTAGCATAGAGCAACCCCAGCAAATTGATGAATCGTCTTCTACAGTCAAAACTAGTTCAGATGTGAATAGGAAAAAAAGTCTTAAAGATCATCTAAAAAGTACCATGACTGGAAATGCCAAGGCCCAAACACCAATATTTTCTAGGACTAAACAGCTCAAAGAGACTCTCCTGTCTGAAGAAATTAATGTTGCTAAGAAAACAATTGAGTCATTATCAGATGATCTTGGTCCTTTTTATTCATTACCCAGCAAAGTGAGAGACCTTTATGTTCAATTCAAGGGAATTGAAAAATTATATGGTAATGTTTTTGCTGGAATTAAAAAAAAATTACCATCATTACCATAATATTGGTGCATATCAATAGAAATCAGATACTTCCATGGTCATATTTCTCATCTTAAAAGCAGATCAAAATATCAGTTCTCTCTCAGCTTTCCATCTCTGTCTTGCTACTAGTGAACCTTTTTCCTTCCCTATGTGGTCATACTTCTCAGACCTGTTATCCTTGCTGTCTCCTTTTCCTCACCTGAGTAACTCCCAGCCCACTCCAACTCTGTGTTCTGTGCTCTCACTTAAGATGTAATGACTTCACTGTCTAAACCCAGTGATACTTTTAGTTCTTACCTTACCTGACTTCTTATTAGCGTACATGACACAACTTACCCGACCCTTCATGAAACAGTCATTTCTTGACGTCTTGACGTTGCTCTCCTGGTTTTCTCTCTGAATGTCTAGCTGTTCATCAGTTTTCTTAGCTGGTCTTTCCTGGCTGGCTCTGACTTCTCTACCAACACTTAGTTGTTGAAATTCTGACTACTCAGATGTCTTGAGTGAAAGAAGTTAATGATTAAAACGAAACATCTTTAAAGACAGCTGAAGTTAAGATTTAAGTGCAAAGAGATAGTATTAATAACAATTAGTGTATCTTGTAATGTTTTTCAAAAGTCCTGGGTCCTTTCAAATATCTGTCATCTTAAACCACGAAGGGACAGTTCCTACCATCCTGGAAGATCAGCCTACCAACTAGTCACTTCCTAAGTATTTCTGAAACTCCTGTGTTAGTATCCTATGAACCATATGAAAACATGGGTTCTCGTCTCGGAAGACAATCAGGTTGGAGTAACAGGACTACAGGAAACAAAGTCTAATATAAGACTGTGCAAGAGTCTAGTAAATTCTAAATTGTGAGATTTGTAGATTCAGAGCTAAAGGTGTCTGTTGCCCGTGAAGTAGATGTTAACTTTCTTCCCTCTTTTCTCCCATCTGCATCGCCTGTCAGAATGAGTACCGTGAGGACAGGGCTCTATCTAACTCATCTTTTTCTTATGTAGCTAGCACTGTGCCTGGTTCACTATGGTAGGTTCTCAACTGCTGGGTGTTGTCAGCCTAGTTATGAGTTCTGTCCCTGTCACTTAAAAACTAGTTTTGCACTCTGAGCCTTAGTTCCTGATCTATTAAAAAGAGATAACGACAATAATAATAATAGTTGTTTTGCAAGTTATGTTCTGTGTCAAGGACATGCCAAATTAGACTTCGGTAATGACTATCAGTAATTATATTGGTAGCTTGTAAGAACTTAAGTAAATAACAACTTTTTAAATCTCTTTTTACTTGTAAATCTGGCTTAATCACATGACCAATTTAAAGCATAAATATGTGTACTACGTTTTATTGAGCTAAAGCAGTGGTTCTCAAAGTGCAGTTTGTGGACCATAAGATCAGCATCACCTGGAACCCTGTTGAAATGCACATTCTCAGGCTCCACCCCCAGACCTACCGAATCTGATCGTCTAGGGGTGGGAACTGGCCATCTGCTTTAACAAGCCCTGCCGGGGGTTCTGATGTGCCAAAAGTTTGAGTCACTGAGTTAGAGAATCTCAACCTTATGCTGTTACTTTTGCCTTTTTATCATAAAATCACATGATTAACGTGTTTTATATAAATGTTGAGAACTAGGTTAATATAATTAATTTTTTTAACGTGTGAAGATAACTGATATTCTTAAATGTTCATTATTTTCGTCATTTTATAGTTTAATCTGAGTTGGATAAAATGTAGATATGGTCAACTTGTATTTTGGCACAAACATCTGCAGTTTGGTAACTAATGGGTAATACCAGTCTGAAGTACTTTTTAATATTTAAGTATTAAACTTAAGTATTTAAGTATTTTTAAGTTTTTTTAAAGTAAAAAAAATACATAGTCATTTGCATATATTTGGGTGTCACCAATAAGCACAATAAATTAAAGTCACTTAAGTGTCATTCAAGTCACTATTTTTAATACCTTTGTAATATATTCTATGAGTCATTTTTAATTTTTTGTTCTTTTTTTGCTGAGGAACATTACTGAGCTAACATCTCTTGCCAATCTTCCTCTTTTTGCTTGAGGAAGATCAGCCCTGAGCTAACATCTTTGCCAGTCTTCCTCTATTTTGTGTATGAGTCGCTGCCTCAGCATGACTGCCGATGAGTGGTGTAGGTCGGTGCCCAGGAACTGAACTTGGACTGCCAAAGCAGAGCACACTGAACTTAATCACTAGGCCACAGGGCCAGCCCTGAGTACTTTTTAAAATTTAATTGTTTTGGAAAACAAATGTAATATATTCAAGGCCAAGTTTTCTATGCGTATATTCTTTTTTTTATTTTATTTTTTTCCTTTTTTTCCCCAAGGCCCCCCCCCGGTACATAGTTGTATATTCTTTGTTGTGGGTCCTTCTAGTTGTGGCATGTGGGATGCTGCCTCAGTGTGGTCTGATGAGCCGTGCCATGTCTGTGCCCAGGATTTGAACCAACGAAATACTGGGCCGCCTGCAGCGGAGCGTGCGAACTTAACCACTCAGCCACGGGGCCAGCCCTATGCATATATTCTTTCTAATATCTGTACATAATTGGGTCCATAGTATCCAACACACATTTATGATCTGCTTTTTTCTCCTAACTGTATATTGAGCATATATAAATCAATCTACCCCGCATTTTCAAGCTGCAAAGAATTACATTGTATGATTGTTTGACAATTCATTCAACCTTTACCCCCTCGATATTTGTTGTTTGTTACTTATAAATAATGCTATGATGAACGTATTCACATAATGTTTATATGCCCTTGCTTTTATTTCTATAGGTGTAGAGTCCTGGGGGTAATACTGCTAGCTTGAAGACTATGTGTGGTTTTGTTTTTGATATTGTGATTTTTGCTAGACTGCTGTCCAAAAAGAGTGTAGCAGTTTGCTCTCATCAGCCATACACAAGAATGCCTGTTTGTCCCCACTCTAGTCAGCTCTGGATTTTACGTGTGTGGGGTGGTTCTTATTTGGTAGTTATTTGTGGGTTTTTTGTTTGTTTATTTTGCCAACCCAATAGGTAACAGTTGAACATCTTTTCATGTATTTATTAGCCATTTGCATTTCTCCCTCCTGTGAAATGTCTTGTCATATCTTTTGCCCATTTTTCTCGTGATAAAATACTGATACACATTTTGAAGACTTTTGATGATCCAGATTGTCAAATTGCCCTACAGAGTAGTTACACTAGTTTTCACACCATGTTTTGGATCTGATGTGATCCTTTTTATGAGTTCCACCTTGCTAGGTTGTGAAAACCCTAGATGGGCCAGTTAATAATCCTAATCTTTTATGGTTTAAACAGTCTTATCATTTTAAAATGGTATTCAAGCCATTCAAAGTTCAGCTCCCCATGAGAGCTGGTTCAGTATTCTTCCTTAGTTTGTACAAGACTTCATAGACTTTTTTTCCTCCTCGCCCTGTTTCCCTCTAAGGTGGTGTTTGGATGAATGAGGAAGGGAAGCTTACACAATCTCCTTGCAGAACGTATGAGGGAGGCCTCAGAATTCACACAGTTCCTTGTACTGTCCTTTAGTTTCTCTGATGCCCCCAGATGGTGCTTCTTGTCCAGCAGGCTGCTGCCTGCTGTGCTGGAATCTTAGACTTAAGTCTGCAGCTGTTGAATGGGTGGGCTAGTTGCCCACCCCGCTAACCAGACCTGAGTGGTATTAGACTCTCACTGGCTGTGCACATCACACATTGGGTTGTTTTGTTTTTGTTTTGTTTTTTCTCTTGGCCCTGAGCTAACATCTCTTGCCAATCTTGCTCTTTTGTTTTCCTCTCCAAAGCCCCAGTACATAGTTGTATATCCTAGTTGTAAGTCCTTCTGGTTCTTCCATGTGGGATGCCACCACAGCCTGGCTTGATGAGCGGTGTGTAGGTCTGCGTGCAGGATCCAAACTGGCAAGCCCTGGGCCACCCAAGCAGAGCACATGAAGTTAACCGCTACACGACCGGACCGGCCTCCATAGGGTGTTTTTGACACTTAATATTGATGTATATTTACATTTATCATGAAAAGATTGCTACACATGGAGGGATTTGATCTTTCCTTCATAGGAAACTTTCTTGAGATTGAGATTGTAGAAAGGGAAAATAATGCTTTTTCTCTTAATTCCACAGAATGGCAACATACTTGCTTAACATTGAATTCTGTGCAAGAAAGAAAAAATTTAATATATTCCTTGCCAACGAGTGGTGGAAAAACCCTCGTGGCTGAGATTTTAATGCTACAAGAACTGCTTTGCCGGCGGAAAGATGTTTTAATGATCCTACCATATGTGGCCATTGTCCAAGAAAAGGTATCATTTTTTTTTAACAAGTGATATCTACTAATATTATTTAGACATTAAAATATAAAAACTAGCATAAATGTAACAACTTTTTATTGACTGAGAAGAGGTGCCTCTATTAATAGAGAATTATCTGTATTTTTAGGATGTGCAAAAGCAGTATGGAGGACTGAAAATCTCTTCTAATACTAATTACCTGTTGCAGAAAGAGTTTTGTTTTTCTAAACTGCTGGATTAAACTCAATTTTAAATCTTCTATTGATATTTTGCCTGCTTTTTCAAGCAGAAACTAACCAATTATTTTATTGAAATAAATGAATTATTGTGATTTTTATTACATAATGGGAGACAGTTCAAATTTATCTTCACATTATGTAGTTTAAAAGTTGTATTCATTTTGCAAAGAACAACACATTAATTATGACATTTCTTAGATATGTATGTCTTATCTGAGATCTTGTTCCCATTGATTGGTTTTAAACACCATTTTTAGATTTTTTAAAGTCCCTTGAGCATTAATAGAGTTCTTATTTATCTGGTTTGTTTGTTTGTTTTAACTAATATCCTAGATTTCAGGTTTGTCAAGCTTTGGTGTAGAACTGGGTTTCTTTGTTGAAGAATATGCGGGAAGCAAAGGAAGATTTCCTCCAATTAAAAGAAGGGAAAAGAAATCGCTCTACATTGCCACTATTGAAAAAGGGCATAGTCTGGTGAACTCCTTGATTGAAACTGGAAGGATTGGCAGTCTGGGTCTGGTTGTTGTAGATGAGGTTGGTTACTACTTTTAATTTATCAAGACTTCTATTCTACTAACATATCTATTATTCTGTGGATCTGCCTAGTACCTCTATGAGAATAAGTAACTTATTTTTAATATATAGACAATATAGATGAAGACATTTCATGCCTGGTAATCTTAAATTCGGTTTTGTGTCATGTGTTTCTTGAAGAGCAAATATATGCGTGTGTGTATTCAATTTTATAATAGTACTTATGAATTCCAGATGCGTCAGGACATTGGCCCCAGACCTTATTAACTTAAAATACTAATGAAATGATGCATTTGTACTCTAGTTGCTATATGAAAAATGCTTAAGAGTTATAAAACAAAGTTCCTTCTTCATTTCATACAAATATATGACTATTTTATAGAGGCACTATATGCAGATTTACTTTTCTCTTCTCTCTTTTCTTAAAATCTCAAAGTTGCACATGATTGGTGAAGGAAGCCGTGGGGCCATACTGGAGATGACCCTAGCAAAAATCCTCTACACTAGCAGTAAGTATGTTTTCAAATGTGGTCACCAACTGATTTATAATCAGGAGACCTATAAAAGATGTAATTCTAGCACTAGCTAGATTATGTAACCTGGAGTAAGTTATTTAAGCTTTCTGCCTTAGTTTTTTAATTTCTAAAGTAGGCTTATAAATTTTTGTTGGAAGAATGGATGAGGATAAATGAAATTAACATTTGAAGACATCCCCCCCATGATCATCCTCTACTTAGTGGCTGTTTGTGCTTAGGCAGATGACTTAACCTCTCTGTTTCTTCATCTGTAAAATGGGGATAATAATGGTACTGACCTGGTGGGATTTGGGGAGGATTATATGAGTTAACACATGTAAAGCATTCAGCAATGCCCAGCACATAGCAATCAATAAGAGTTTGCTGCTGCCACCACCGTCAATATCATCATCATCCTAACAAAGCAGCATATTTAAGTACTCAATTTAAGGAGCCATTTTGCAGCACTAGAGTCTTCAAATATATATGAAGCATTTATTCTAAATGTCTTCTCTATTATTTACTGATATGCTATTACAATAACTTATTAGTTGTTAGGTATTGCAATACCTTGTATATGGAAAAATTATTAATTATAAAGGTCAAATCTTAAAATTATTTTAAAAATTTTGATAGTAATGATATTTAGGCAGGTTGTAGCACTTTATAATCATTCATTCAAAAAATATTTATTGAGTACCTACTGTATGCCAGGCACTATTTTAAGTGTTAGGGATACAGCAGTGAATAAAACAAAGTCTTTGGCTTCATCAAACCTATATTTTAATGAAAGTGAACAGACAATAAGCAGATAAACAGGTAAACATGGTGTGTCAGATGGTGACAGCTCTATGAAACAATGTAGAGCAGAGGAAAAGAGGAGCGTGATCCCCTGCTTGTCAAATCCAGCGTATACTGAATGTCCTTGTCTTGGTTTTTCTTCAGTGTTTGACTGTTTATCATTTTTTTCCTTTGGGTGCTGAGACTTCATTCTCTCTTAGTGTGAGACCCCTCCTCTCTCTGTGTGAGGGGTCATGTGTTAGCACTGAGAGCTAGTGCAGCATGATGGCTGAGGACAGACTCTGGAGCTGCATTCAAACCCTGGCTCACTTTCACTGCATTGTGATCTTGTCAAGTTACAGTAACTGTACCTCTGTTTCCTCGTGCGTCACAAATGGATGACAGTAGTAGAACCTTCATCACTGAATTGCTGTAAAGATGACATGAGTTAATCTTTGTAAAGCATCTAGCATAGTACCTGCACATAATGGACGTGTGTTTGCTATTGCTGTATGCTTATTTGTCTTTCTATTATCAGTGCGTTGCACTTAATAGATATTTGGATGAAATGAGTCTCTTTAGTTTCTTCCTCTTGTTCTCCCTGTGACACCACTTTCTAAGCGTATTATGTACATTGGTGTTACTGTGGATGCATCTTAGTCTCTTCTCTTGTTTCCTGCTTCATGCGGTTTCTACTAATTCTCATCCACACTCATGTCTTCAAGTGCTTCCTGTGTGCTGATGGGTCCTGATCTGTATTTCCAGCTTTCACCTCTCTTCTGAGTAATATCATCTGCCAGCTGGGCACTCCAACTTGAATATCCTGTGAATAGCTCAGATTCACCGTGTGCAAGTCTAACTCATTTCCTTCAGACCCATTCTTCAGACTGAATTCCGTGCCACCACTTGCCAGCCATCCAGCCAACCAAGCCAGAATCTTTTAATATTTACTCTTGTACATTCTGTCAGCAGCCAAATCCTGATTTACCTCATAAATATATTTTTAAATCCTCTCCGTCCTGTTGCTCTTTACTACTAAATCTTCAGTTCAATACCTCATCCTCTCTTACCAAATTCCCACAGAAATCATCAAGCTCTTTTGTGTGGCTTCAGTCTTGATCCCTGCCCTTTCCCCCACCAAATCCATCTTCTCTGTGCAGTTAGAATGATCTTCCCCAGATGCAAATCCAATTAGTTTATTTTGCTACTTACAATCCTTTAATACCTTCCCTTTGTTTCTGCATAAATCCCAAATTTCTTAGCACAGCCTTTCTTGATTTGGCTGCATGCTCACCTCATCAGCCTCATAGTCCACCCTCATGGAGTGGGAAGAGACAACACATATTCCTCTTTTGGATAACGTCTTGAACAATAATTTCAAGACAAAGGATAGCAGCTGTGAAGAAGTATTTGCTAAGAATGCTTCTTTGATTTTCCATTCAATAGCCAAGTCTATGGAAAGCAGCCATTTTGTACTGCCCAGAAAGTCATGCAGATTCATGAGTTTCACTCCACCTTTATTTAAAAAAAAAAAAAAAAAGAAAAGTTAACAGCCTGATAGCAAGATCCCATAAAGGACTTTAATGTGACAAGAGTTCGGGACCCATTCAGCCCTGCGTCCTATGCTGTACATCTGCCTATAGCCGTACCTGTGGAACATGTTTAACTCTTCATAATGATGGTCCAGCTAGTCAGCAACAAGCGTATTGCTGGATTAATACTCTGGTAATAGATTTATTGTTGTTAATGCTGTCAAGTACCAGTGGCATAGCTTTCAGCATCACTGCAACACACAGCCACCACAGTATGAGAACTGACAGAAGGGTGGCGTGGTTCCCTCACCCCCGGCTGCAGCGATAAGAACACTGAATCTTAACCACTAGACTACCAGGGCTCTCACTGCTGTGGCCTGGGTTTGCTTCCTTGTCAGAGAACCACACCCATCTGTTGGTTGCCATACTGTGTGGCAGCTGCATGTTCCTATGATGCTGAAAGCTATGCCACCAGTATTTCATATACCAGCAGGGTCACCCATGGTGGACAAGTTTCAGCAGAGCTTCTAGACTAAGACAGGTTAGGAAGAAGGACTTGGCCACCCACCTATGAAAAATTGGCCGTGAAAACCCTGTGAGTAGCAGTGGAGCATTGTCCTATATAGTGCCAGAAGGTGAGAGGATGGCGCAAAAAGACTGGGCGGGGTTCTGCTCTGCTGTACACAGAATCACTAGGGGTCAGAATCAGAATCGACTTTGTGTCACTAACAACAAAATATATTTGTATTTTTCTTACCTTTTCCCTCCTCTACCCCTCCACCCCCACCTTTCCCAAATCACTCAGGAAGAATTCAGAACCCAAAAAAGTTGCTAAAATTACTATGATGTACTAAAAAACAAATTTTTCTCGATACTTTGGATTTTTTTTTTTTTTAGAAACAACTCAAATTATTGGTATGAGTGCAACGTTGAGCAATGTTGAAGACCTGCAAGAGTTCCTTCAAGCAGAGTATTACACCAGTCAGTTTAGACCAGTATGTACCTCAGGTTTACACTGTATTGATTTGTTCTGTAGCATCTTACTTAGAGAAGTAGCAAACGTACTATGTAAAAAAATTGTAGAGCTGGCCCCGTGGCCTAGTGGTTAAGTTCAGCGTGCTCCACTTCGGCAGCCTGGGTTTGGTTTCTGGGCATGGACCTACACCAGTTGTCGGTGGCCATGCTGTGGCAGTGACCTTCCTCAACAACAACAACTAAAAATTCTATAGAATAGTGAAGGGACAGAATTCCAATCACCATGGCTATATACAAATAAGAGTTTGTGTTTAGAGAATGTAAACACTCTGGGGTTGGGGATCTTGGCTTGAGTCACTAATCTATCTGTAGCACCTGGAACAGTGACTGGCCCATGGGCCTTTTTTTTTTTCTTTTGAGGAAGATTAGCCCTGAGCTAACATCTGCTACCAATCCTCCTCTTTTTGCTGAGGAAGACTGGCCCTGAGCTAACATCTGTGCCCATCTTCCTCAACTTTATACGTGGGACGCCTACCGCAGCATGGCTTTTGCCAAGCAGTGCCATGTCCACACCTCAGATCCGAACCGGCGAACCCTGGGCCGCCAAAAAGTAGAACGTGCGCACTTAACCACTGTGCCACTGGGCCGGCCCCGGCCCGTGGGTCTTCAGTGAATCTTTATTGAATGTAATTTTCCAGACCCATTCCATTTTTCCACTTCTTATTCTCTAAGGTAAATTTTTACATTTGGTCAAAATTTAGTGATTCATGTTTTGAATTATTGGCACATAAAAAAATTATCTTAAAAGTTAAAACGTTTTCAAATATTTATGCTTTGGTAGTTATAATGCTTTTTTAATACGTTAAGACTTCATATGGAGCCAGCCCTGTTGGCCTAATGCTCAAAGTTTGGCACGCTCCGCTTCAGCAGCCTGAGTTCAGTTCCCAGGTGTGGAACCACACCACTCATCTGTTGGTAGCCATGCAGTGGCGGCAGCTCACATAGAAGAACTAGAGGGACTTACAACTGGAATATATAAGTAGGTACTGGGGCTTTGGGAGGGGAAAAAGGGAGAGAGGGGAAGATTGGCAACAGATGTTAGCTCAGGGTGAACCTTTCCCAGCAGGAAAAAAAAAAGACTTCATATGGATTTAAATTTAAACTGCCCAATAATAGTATTCCCAAATGGCATGAAGAAATTAAATAACTGTAATTTGTACTTAGTTGAAAGTAGTAGTACATATACTCTGTCTGCACTACCAGTGTGCATGTTCTAAGTAGGTTTTCAGAAAATAATTTTAATTTGAAATTCGGTGTTTTTACATTTGCACCAAATATGCAAATTTTCAAGAGAGATTTTCTGATCTTAACTGTCAAATTAGATGCTATTCTTTTAAAATGCATTGAGCTATGTTTATAAACTTTTTGTCTACAAATACTTAAAAATAAAATGGTGGTATTTAGAATGAAAAGTGATGACTAGTAAAACAGAAAGTTTTAAATCTTAAGGACTAACACAAATAACTCTTAATAAAAGGTAAAGAGTGTGATCACTTAACTCATTTTTACTTCTTGTGACAAATACAGAAGTGTCTGGTTTCCTTTTAAGATGTGGCAATTCACTTCAAAAGTATTTCTTCAAGGATATTATTACCTATTTTGAAAGCAGAGAAAGAGACTTTAAAAACAAGAAATGATAAAGGAAATACTTAAAGCATGTTTTACATATCTTAGAAAAACTAAAATCTGTATATAGCTGTCCTTCTTTACAAGTCTTTACAACATATTTTGCAAAATTTAAAACTCTGGAAAGAGGAATTTATATGTGGTATTAATTGCAAATGTCCTTTTAATTCAAGGTTGAATTAAAAGAATATCTGAAAATAAACGATGCAATATATGAAGTTGACAGCAAAGCTGAGAATGGCATGACTTTTTCACGTGTCCTTGGTTATAAGGTAACATTAATAACCTTCGAACCCAAGTTTCCCAGACTTTGTGCCCGGATGCTCCAGGGCACCACAGAAGATTCACATGGGTACTGCGGGATAGTTGGGTATTTGAGAGGAACAGCTGATGCTTGACATCTGTTGAACACTACTCAAACTACTGGTTCAAGGTAGTTAGTTTCCAATTTCAACATTAGAGCCCAAGACATTGCTTTCTCTGTCACATGTCTATGTGAAGTTGGTTATTTTGCAGTTACTGTAAGCAAATACCACGTGAAAATCAGTATGGGACGAGAATTGATGGTGGCGATGTCCAGTCTAATTCCACATTTTGAAAGACTGTCCAGTGCCCAGTTGTGCACACATCCCATTAGTGGGCTGTTGTGGTTATTTGAGTGAAATAAAAGTAATTTATCGTTCAATTGATATGTACTACTTATTCAAACAGCTACTACATTGTCAGGAAATACATACTTAGTAAGTTGTTTGGACCTAACTACCTAATAAACAAAACTGTTGGATAGATATTTCTTTTGGCCATGGGGCTCCATGAACTAAGAAAATTTGGAGACCTCTCCCTTAAATGTTTATTCATTTAGCAGCAACAACAAAAAGAAACGTGTGGGCTATGCAGTTCACATATTGGTGTATGAGAATGTTAATGTCTGCCATGTTAATGTTCTGTGACTTACATGAAGGATATTCAAAAGAGGAGAAAGGGATTTCACAACTGTTTTAGAATTCTCTGAAGGTATATTCTAAATCTGTATCAGTTTTCAGTAAAGTCAAAAGAAGATTTTAAATAACTTTACGTCTTTCTTCATGTTCTTTGAGTTCCTTATATCTGCTTGATAAATATATTTTTTATTTCTGAAAATATGTCCTATGGAACGATTGAATCTCTGTTTTTGAAAACCCTTAGTAATAGTAAAGATATATCTTACTTACACAGTCCTTTGACTGTTATTAGGATCAGTCTGTGTTTCTCACTGAGTACTTTTTTGTTCTGCTTTGGTGAAGATGGGCATGCAGTGGGGTTATTAATAACATTAACTATTTTCACTGCTTTAATTTAAAACTAAATATACCTTAACGAAATCCTAATAACCTAACAGAAATGTAGGACTTAAAATTTTGATATTTTATATAGGTTCCATCTTTCTTTTTAAATTATCAGATTTATTAAATGAGAAGTTCAGAATTATGGATGGTTTGGTTTCCTTTCAGAGCACACTGGTAAAATGACAGATGTTCATGGTTGCTAACTACCTTGTTCCTACCTCTTGTCCTGCAGTACTCTGATACTCTGAAAAAGATGGATCCTGATCACTTGGTAGCATTGGTGACGGAAGTTATTCCCAATTATTCCTGCTTAGTTTTTTGTCCCACTAAGAAGAACTGTGAAAATGTGGCAGAAATGATATGCAAAATTTTAAGCAAGTATGTTAGTCTTTTAGAAATACTGTGTTCTGTTTTATTTTTGTCATGATTTACATGCTGTGTATTCAGTTTATTTAATAAGCACTAATTATTTCTTGCAGAACATTATATTAAATTGATATACTAGATTCTAAAGGCCTTGACCTTGAAGAAAGTTTAACTATGAAATTCACGTATGTAAAATAGCCAGAGAAAAATTCTAAGGCTGCATGTAAGAGAATGCTAACTAATATAATGGCTTAGTCGTCAGTGATTCTCAACCTTGGCTGCACAGTGAATCATCTCGAGGACTTTTAAAAATCCTACTGCCCAGGCTACATCCTAGACGATTCAGTGTCTCGGGGGGTGGGACCCAGGCATCATTGTTCTGTAAAGCTCCCCAGGCAAGTCCAGGATTCAGCCAAGGTCACCCACTGGCTTAGGTAGTCAAAGGACTGATCACTGTAATCCCTGTGGGGACAAATCATATCTTCAGCTTGATGTTCTCTTTAATTAAATATTGTTGCCTTTGTTTTCTTAGTAAACTTTGCACTTAAGTTGTGTAAATATTTAAGCTGAATTTCCTAAGTAATTAAGAAATTTATTGGTTTGTGATTTTATAGTATTTTAATATTGGCTGTGTTATACTCATAGAGATAAGTATAAAGTGACTTTTAGTATGAACAGTTCAGGTTTTTCTGCACCTGTTTGTCTCATGTTTAGTTTAATCTAATTTTTTTCAGACTTTTTTTGTCCCTTAGCCAGTGCTATATCACTACTCATAGACCAGTACTCAGGTTCTAATCTAGTCATCCTCCACCTCCCTCCCCATCGTGCTGTCGTGGATTGGTCTAAAATAGAGGTGAATTTGTTGAATAGCACAAAGGTGCAGATGTTTGAGATAATGTCAAGGAGTTTCCCGTTTCGGTAACTGATAGTCTGCCTTTACGATGATGATGTTGATTATAAAAACCCAAGGAAATTAAATTGTCATTGAGGTTTTCTCACCAATCACTCATTTTCTTAGAATAATTTAAGGTAGTGTAGCACTGGCTAAGTGATGTGGAAATTTAGAGCCTAACAATTGACTGGGAGACATGAGGTTTATTAGTTAGATCCTTGACTGATTTTGCCTTTTGATGATAATAGTTGATTTGAGTCATAAATATTTATGTTCAATACTGAAACACTTAAAAAATATGGTTCTCCATTAACGCTAGTTAATGAATTGTAACAGGTGCTTGATACTTTCTTAAAGAGATAGGAGTTAACACTTTCTTCCTGAAGGAAAACTTCCTCTAAAATATGTTTTCCATATTGCTGCTTCATAAGCAGAATGTTCTTAGTATAGTTTAGCCCCTTTTTTGGTGGCTGTTGACTAAAGTGTTGAGTCATATTTGGAGCAAAATTTTTTATATTATTCTGTAATTTAGATGTTTATGAAGTGAAATCTAGGGCTAAGTAGGTTGTGATCTCAGTGGTGGCTTTAAAACCTGATTTCTTGAGAGTCCTGGGCTATCAGCTTTTATCTTAATTATTTGCTTCCTTACATAAATCTTGGGGGAAGCAGGTGCAGCAAAATCACCTGAGAAGTAGAATATGGCTATATGTCTATTTAAGTGCAAAGACTAAAACAGGTTTTTCTCAAGGGATTGTCTCAATCTTGAGGAAAATTACTGTCTTTTTTGTAGCTGTTACTGCTTTTGACTTCTAAGTCAGTAAGTCTCTTAAACATTATTTGCTGACGACTGCCAAAGCTCCAGTCATAGAAGTTTCCCTAGAAATCTCCCTAAAAGTGATACGTCACTGCTGCTTAGCCTAGAATTCAGGCTAAGATCTCAGTCAACTTACTTTTCCATCTTTATTTCTTCTGCTCTTCATTCACCCTGTGATTCGTCCAAACTGCACTATTTCTCCTCTTCGCTTATGCCTTGAACTTCCCATTTGCATGCCTCTGATTGTGCTTTACCCTCTGCCTAGTATGCTGTTTCCTCTGCCTTCATTGCCAGCTCTCTACCACCTGTTCTTCAACACCCAGCTCAGACCTCAATTTCCCCACAGAACCCTTCCCCACGTAACCATGTATTATCTGGTCAGTTATAAATAATGTCTGCTTTCTCTAAAATTAGATGGTGATTATCCATATTCTCGCCCTTTATAAGACTTAATTCCTTGAGAAGGGTTCACGCTGTACATCCCTTTCAGGACCTGGCACACTGGCTGGAAAACAGTAACAGAAAGTCTGCTGCTGCCTACTCAGCGTCACTTCTCATTCTTGTGCTGATGACCCTTACCACTTTCTTCCCAATTCTTCATTGTTCTTTTGTCTCCTTGCCTTGCACTCCTCAGCTTGTTCTGTTGGCCTATGCAGTTAACACCCGACACAGCTCTCTATTCTTGAAGCAAACTAAAACAACTCAGGCTGTGTGTATTATATTTTCATCTTAGACTATATTTGTTTGCTGCTGGTATTCAGAAATTGTTGCTTTACAGTCAAGTAGTAGTTAGTTGTTCTTAGTCTTTCTTTCAAGAATTTAAAATAATAGGTGCTTCTGGATATGGAGACATTTTAGGATATTGTTAAGGCTTCTAAAATGCTAATGTTTATAGACAGTGTTTTACATATAGTACATATGAATTAATAATATATATGTTTCCATCTTCAGAGAAGAAAATTTATGGCTTAAAATAAGACAAATCATCTTCAATAAAGATGTATGTTCTAGTGAAAAAATAATGTTTTCTAGTGAAAAAATATTCTAGTGAAAACATCTGGAGCAAAGTCTAGACCTGGCATCCAGAGAGTCATAGAAAATACAGGAATGAACTTGAGGAAGTCCATGAACCCTCTGAGATTATATGCAAAGTATTGTGTTTATGTGAACATTTGTTTTTTTCCTTTGCTGTAATCAGATTTTCAGAGAGCTCTGTGAGCCACAAAAAGGTTGAGAGAGACTGCCTAAATAGTTAATGAAATGAGAGTCAAAATTCTAAGAACATTGTTTGTACTTATAGCAATAAAACTAATACATTTTTTTTAAAAAGAATGTTTACATGGCATGTACTAAATTTAAAATGATAGGCACGTTGTCACTGTAAGATCAAGGGTTCATATTTCTAACAGATGTTTTTCCTAGGGACTGTCTGAAACACAGGGAGAAAGAGAAGCAGGAGGTGATTCAGAACTTGAAGAACCTCAGCGGTGGCAGCCTGTGTCCTGTGTTAAAGCGCACCATCCCGTTTGGAGTTGCCTATCACCACAGTGGTTTAACGAGCGAGGAAAGGAAGCTCCTGGAGGAGGCCTACTCCACAGGCGTGCTCTGCCTTTTCACCTGCACATCCACCCTCGCAGCAGGTGTTAACCTACCAGCTCGAAGGTAAGATGTAAGTAACTGTTGGCCAGGCCCCAAACTTTCCAATTCCTAGCTCGCCAGGAGATTTGTTGTTGTTTTACTCTTTCTCACTACTAGGTGAGAATTTATAGATGTTTTTCCAGCATTTGCTGAGTTGATTGTTTGGTTTATTTCCTTTAATATTTTAATGAAAAACAGCATTAATAGATTTCCTGGTAGTATAATTCCTTCTTTCTTGTGTGCTCTCCATCTCTGGTTTTGGTGTTAGGGTTTATTATCCTAGTTGTATAGAAACAGTTGACAAGCTCTCCACCAATTTTATGATCTGAAAGAGTTTATTTAACCTGAGGATTTCCTCAATTGAAACCTTAGAGAACTCATCCATAAAGACTTTTGAGTCTAGTATCTTTTTTTAGAGTAGATCCTTGATTACCTTTTCAGTTATTACCAAAGTTATGAGCCTGTATAATTGATTTCTGCTCTTTATAAATTGTGACTTTAAAATTTGTGACTTTTTTTTAAATAAGTGGTCGGTTTTTCTCGTTTGTCCATGAGTGTTAAAAAAAAAATACGTATTTCCTGTTGGGTAGGCAGTTTTATATATCTCAATGAGATCACAGTTACTGTGTTATCAGCTCCTCTGTTTTCTTACTATTTGCAGTTCCTTGACCTGTCAATTTCAGAGAGGTGTGTTAGTCTCCCACTTTAATTATGGAGTTGTCAGTTTCTCCTGTTTGCAATTCTAGAAGTTTTTGCTTTGTATTTCAAAATTATTTAGGTATACAAAGATTTACTCCAAATATCTTATTGCTGAATTATACATTTTATCAATATGATAGGTCCTTGTGTTTCTCATTTAGTAAATTTACTTTGAATACTCAGACTACATTTCTTTTGCCAATTATAGCTTCATCCTTTCTTTTATTTTTGACTTCTGTCACTGATTAAGTTTTCCATTTTTCAGAAAATTAAAGGGAAAAAAAGGAAGTTATATATCCTACTTTTCTCATTCCAATTGTTACTGTTACAATTTCACAATTATAATCAAACATGTTTTTCTGTCATTTTAGAATCGATCAATAACTATATCCTCTCCTAAGCATAACGAGAATCTTAGCATTTGAATATTCTCCTGCATTGCCTCATATATGTTGCAATCACCTAGAATTTTAGTTCCAGATTTTTAACTTTCTTTCATCTTGGAATCAATAATATTTAAACTTACCTTAAATTATGGTTGTTTTTTTGCTTGCCACTGCCTCTTGTAACCCACATCTTCCTTCTGTGATTCACTTTTAATTTTGCCGTCCTTGAGGAATTATTTTCTAAATGCTGCATTGGAGGTAAAAATTTTTGAGTCTTTGCATAGCTGAAGGTGTCTTTATTTTAGCCTCACACTTTAACCCCTTGCTAGGAAAAGAATTCTACGTACAATTTCTTTTCTTTGGGGACTTGATAGTGTTCTTCCAGGTCTTTTAGGAGCCAGCATTGCTCATTTTTGTTTTTGCTTTGGTTTGCTGTTTTCTCCTCTCCAGAAGCTTTTAGACCCTTCTGTTTAACCTTAAAATTTTGTCATAGTGTATAATAATAGTTACAGCTCTTACGCTCCGTCCCCCATGTCATATCAGCCTTACATGCACTGACTTAACAGCTCCTCACAACACCTCTGTGAGGAAGGTCGTATTTTATTATCCACATTTTGTAGAAAGGAAAGCTAAGGCATTGAACAGTTCAATAACTTACCCAACTTCATGCCCAACGAATGAGTTTCAAAAATAAGGTTTGAACCCAAGAAATCTAGTTCAACAATCCCAAGTATCCCAGCTTAGCCACTTTTCATTCATCATGCTTAGCAATGTGTACATGCTCACAACCTGAAGTGTGATGCCTCTCTTCATCTAGAGTAATTTTTTCGGTTATTTCTTTCATTGTTTCTTTCCTTCCATTATCTCTGTTCTCTCCTTTTGTAACTTCAGTTAGATAGGATTGAAGCCTCTTGGGTTGAGCTTTCACATCTCTTAACTTTTCTTACACATTTTTCAATCTACATGAGCTATGTGATTTCTTCAACTTTGCCTTCTGTATAACAAAATGTGTTTTGTTTTTTTGTTTCGTTTTGTTTTTCTGCAGGAGAAGATTCACTCTAAGCTAACATCTGTTGCCAGTCTTCCTCCTTTTTTCTTCCTTTTTCCCTCCCCAAGCTCCAGTACATAGTTATGTATAGTTGTAAGTTCTTCTGGTTCTTCTATGTGAACTGCCATCGCCACAGCATGGCTGTTGACGAATGGTGTGGTTCTGTTCCCAGGAACCGAACCCAGCCGCCAAAGCAGAGCACGCCACACTTTAACTGCTAGGCCACCAGGGCTGGCTCCAAAATCCGTTTTTAAGTGTATCCCATTAACTAGGTTCTTTCATTAGTCAGTCCTTCTATTGAATTTTTAAATTAATTTAAATTTTTTCTTAATTTCCAAGAACCGTCTTCATTTATTGCTCTTTCTTTATAATAGTCTGCTCTCATATTGTAAATACAATACCCTCTAGCTTAGGTTTAGTGCACTCCACTTCAGTGGCCCGGGTTCACAGGTTTGAATCTCTGGCACAAACCTACACCACTCATCAGTCATACTGTGGCAGTGACCTACACAGAAAGTGGAGGAAGATTGGTAACGGATGTTAGCTCAGGGCTAATCTTCCTCAGCAAAAAAAAAAAGAAAAAAAAAATTTAAGTTTTTTCTGTTCACTGTATTATCTGCTTCTAACAATAATACCTGTATTATCTGCTTCTGTCAGACATTTATTCTTTATGTTCTTATTATTTTTCTTTTATGTTGTTATTTTTCTTCAAGTGTTTGGTAATCTTGGCTATCCATTGAGATTTATAAATAAAGAGTAGGTTGGTTAGTATAGGCAAATGACAGATTTCTCTCACATTCGAACAGGAAAGCTGGCTAATGACTTCTATATATGTGAGCAGGATTGAAATAACCATTTATATAGGTCAAAAACAGTTGAAATGTGCAATTTTCTATAGTTGACAACAGTATAAATTCATAAACAAACATGCATATGTTGGTGGTACCTGGTCAGACTTTTCATTGACGGAGTATAAAATCAAAAATCTTTGGAGACTGTTGATCTAGTGGATTGATCATAAGATTTGCAGCTAAGCAGCCTTGAGTTCAGATCATGGTTCCGGTAATTACTAGTTTTGTGAATTGAGGTAAGCCACTTAACTTGTCTGTGCTTCGGTTAGCCCATTTGTAAAAAAATAAAAAGAATATTATTACCAAGAATTTTTTAAGAATTATAGATAAGGTACATAAAGAACCTAGGACATCATAGATTCTTGGTAAATAGTAGTTATTTATTATTTTGAGTTACTATGTCATCATGTTTAATATCACATAGATATAATGACATTATTAAGAGTTTAAAAATAGGTGGTAATGCTGTAGATGGAGTATCACTTTGAATTAATTTTATTAATTCCACAGAGTTATTTTAAGAGCGCCCTATGTTGCTAAGGAATTTTTAAAGAGGAATCAGTATAAACAGATGATTGGCAGAGCCGGCCGTGCTGGAATAGATTCTACTGGGGAGAGTATCCTTATATTGCAAGAAAAGGACAAGCAAAAGGTAATACTCCCTCTGCTTGTTGATTGGTTGTTTGGTCTTCTTTTTTTCGTCTTTGTCCTGGCCCTTTTATAAGATCATCTTCTAAAAATTAATTGTTAATATTCCTTTAAATAATGTTTTCTTAATCTCTGTGATTAAGGCTTAGGAAGAGTAGTTTGAATACTTTTGTATTTCAGGCAAATAATGAAAAGTATTTTCCATGTTTATCTTTCTTCCATTTTTATAAGAACACCTGCTAAATTCTAATTTTTTTTGTCTTTATGTTTTTTATCCCTGCCTGCCTCCACAAGATCTATGCAAAATATAAAATTTTATGTGGAACACCATTTATTTCTTGTAATAACACCAAACATAATATTGCTTTAACTTCTGTAGGTATTGGAGTTAATAAGCAGACCATTGGAAAACTGTTATAGCCATCTTGTTCAAGAATTCACCAAGGGAATCCAGACTTTGTTTCTCTCTTTGATTGGTTTGAAGGTAATTTTTAATATTTTCAAATCTTATTACTATTACCTGAATTAATAGAAGTTAAAAAGTTATGAAAAGGGGCCGGCCTGGTGGCACAGCAGTTAAGTTCACACGTTCTGCTTCAGCGGCCCAGGGTTCGCAGGTTCGGATCCCGGGTGTGGACATGGCACCACATGGCAAGCCATGCTGTGGTAGGCGTCCTATGTATAAAGTGGAGGCAGATGGGCATGGTTGTTAGCTCAGGGCCAGCCTTCCTCAGCAAAAAGAGGAGGATTGGCAGCAGATGTTAGCTCAGGGCTAATCTTCCTCAAAAAAAAAAAAAGTGTGGAAACTGTAAAGTATGAAAAAATGTTAACTTCTAATGTGGAAAAGAACGATCTTTGACATGATAATTATGAATGTGGATTTATATGTGCATTTTTAATCCTTTGAGTTGTAAGGAATATGAACAATCAACAAATCATAACTGGGCACCCATTACAAATGAGAGATACTATCAGGGCTACAAGGAGCTGTAAAGACATGTGTCCTGCTGCGGGATAATCCAGCATCTCTGCCCTTGTGTAGAGTAATGTTCGTCTGTAGTCCTGCGACCATTCTAGGGTATTATAAACATTGTGGCATCAGTATAACCCTTATCAGGCAGAAAATTTAAAAAAAAGAAAAAGGTACAACAGGAATACTCTTTTTCCTAAGATTAGAAATTAGCTCTCTTTTTTAGGGTTACTCTTGACTTGAGTTAAACCTCTTTTTTAGGGTTATTCTTAAGTAAATTTTAACTTTGTGCCCTGGTCACTTGGCCACAGAGTGGCAAAGCCAAGGTTTGAATTCAACTTTGTCTAGCTACAAAACCAGTGCTCCTAACCCACTGTGCAGTTTACCTTCCTTAACCTGAACAGTTTAAGTGAAAACACAAAAGGCAATTAATGAATAAAAGATACCATGAGACAAGCTTTTGAGTCCCTTCAGATGCATGGTGAAATATTATAATATCCCCTGGTGGTTTGGAAGAGTGAAAGTCTACAGGAAGTAAAAGAGTTAGTGCTGGGTATTGAAGGAGATAGAGGTTTTAGATGAGCAGAGGGAAGGGCTAAGCCATTCCAGGTACTTAAAATAGAATCAAAGATGAGAAATCTTAAAATGATGTGAGGTGACAGTCAGTCGACTGATGTTATAGCTGTAGAGGAGGGCTGAAGATCCTGGAGAGTAGAAGTTGGGGGGAAAGCTTGGGCCAGACTGTGTGCTGTAGATTGAGGAAAATGGGAGAATATGCTTAAATACCAGACTGAAGAGCTGTGACACGGTCACTCTTCGGTGAAGAATTAGTAAAAGTGTTCTTTGGTTGTTTAGAGCAAGGGCTCAAATATCGCACAGACCTGTGTCCTGGTCCCAGCTCTGTCTCTTATTACCCTGGGCAAGTTACTAACTCTCTCTTGAACCTCACTCAGTTGCCTTATGTATGAAATGGGGATGATAGTATGCAGAAGTATTGCAAGACTAGTTTGGAAGCGGTTGTAGTAATTCATGTATAATGTAATAAAGACCTGCAGTAGGAGGATTGCCAAGGAATTAATAAAGGAGGGAGAGAGATCTTGAAGATCATCAAGTCTTATTACATTTATATGTTAGATTAGGTAACAGACTCAGAGAATTAGTGATTAGTTTAAGGTCATTCGATGAGTTATGATTTAGATGGGAGTATAATCAGGTTCCTGCCTTGCTGGCTTGTACTCTTTCCAGTGTGCCATTGTGTCTGTGGAACACTCACCAAATGCACATGAAGCATTCATCAAGGTGGACCATATTCTAGGCCATAAAACAAGTCTCAGTCAATTTCAAAGGATTGAAATCATATACAGTATGGTATCTAATGACAACAGACTTATAGTATACATCAATAATAGGAAGATATTAGGGAAATACCCAAATATTTGAAAATAAATAGCATACTTTGACCTGTAGTCAAAGTAGAAATCACAAGGAAAATGAGAAAATATTTTGAATGGAGTGAAAATGAAAGCAAACATATCAAAATTAGTAGCATGCAGCTAAAGAAGTGCTTAAGAAGAAGCTTGAAATGCTTATTAGAATACAAGAAAGATCCAAAGTCAGCGACCTAAGTTCCACTTTAGGAAGCTAAAAAAACACATGCAAAACCCCCCCACAAAGTAAGTAGAAGGAAGGATGTGATACAGCTAAAATTAGGAATCAATGAAATAAAAAATAGACAAACAAGAGAAAAAATTAATGAAACCCACAAACTAGTTCTTTGAAAAGATCAGTAAGATTATTGATTGAATTGATGAAGAGGAAAAGAGAGAACATATAAATTACCAATATCAGGAATGAAAGGAGGGTCATCACTAAAGATCCTGAAGATACTAAAAGGATAGTAAGGGTTTATCCTTGAATAATTGTATCCTTGAACACTGAAAAATGAATTCAATAACTTAGATGAAATGGAGAAAATTCTTGAAAGACGCAACTCCCAAAATCAACTGAGGAAGAAGTAGAAAATCTAAACAGACCTGTATCTATTAAAGAAATTAAATTTATACTTTAAAACCTTCCCACAAAGAAAAAGCTAGGCCCAACCAATTTCACTGGTGAATTCTATCAAACATTTAAGGAAGAAATAATACCATTCGTTCACATGTCCTTCCAGTAAGTAGAGGAAGAGGGAACAGTGCTCATCTCATCTTATGAGATCAGCATTACTCTGATACCAAAACTAGGCAAAGATAAGACAAGAGAAAACTACAGGCCAATATCTCTGGTAGACATAGATAAAAAAAATCCTTACCAAAGCGTTGGTAATCCAGCAACACATTTTAAGAGCAATATGCCATGAGCAATCAGTTTATTCCAGTAATGCAAAATTGGTTTAACAATTCAGTCAGTGTGATTATCCCTTTGACGGAATTCAACACCCATTCATGATAAAAATTCAACAACCTAGGATTGAAAAAGAACTTCTTCAACCTTCTAAAGAGTGTTTATTAAAAAAAACTATAGGTAACATCACACTTAATGGTGAAAGACTAAATGTTTTTCTTCCTAAGATCAGGGAAAGAAAAGATGTCTGCTCTCACACTCCTGTTCAACATGTATCAGAAGTTGTAGCCAGTACAATAAGACAGGAAGAAAAATAAAGGCATACAGCTTGGGAAGGAGGAAGTAAAACTGTCTTATTTTGGTGACATTGAGTTCAAGAAAAAGCCAAAGGAATGTACAAAAAAACTAGAGTGTAATTAGCAGTATCACAGGATACAGGGTCAATGTACAAAACTCAATTGTGTTTCTATATACTCGCTACAAATAATTGGAAAAACAATTCCATTTACAATAGGATCAAAAAACCTGAAATACTTAGGGATAAATTTAACTAATATGTATCAGACTTATACACTGAAAACTTTAAAGCACTGCTGGGAGAAATTAAAGAAGACCTCAATAAATGGAGAGAGATACCATGCTCGTGAACTGGAATACTCAATTTTATTCAGATGTTGCTTCTTCCTAAATTGACCTATAAATTCAGTGCAATCCCAATCAAAATCTCAGAAGGCTTTTTGGAGAAATCGCAGGCTGATACCGGAATTTATTTGGAAATCCAGAGGAGTAGAATAGCCAAAAATAATGTTGTAAAGAATAACAAAGTTACAGGATTCATACTACTTGACTTCACGACCTGCTGTAAAGCTTCAGTATTCAAGACAGTGTGATATTGGTGCAAAGATAGATGTATAGACCAGTAGAACAGTGAGTCCAGAATTAGACCCACACATACATGATCAACTAGGGTGCCAAGATATTTAAATGAAGAAAGGATAATTTTTTTGATAAATGGTGCTGGAACAATTAGATATCCACATGGGACAGCAAAAAAATTAACCTTTACTCTTACATCACACTGTTCAGAAAAATTAACTCAAAATGAATCATAGACCTAAACTTAAAAGATAAAATAAAACTTCTAGAAGAAAATGTAAGAGAAAAATTGTCCTTTCTTTGGGCTAGGCAAAAGTTTCTTACGTGGGAAACAAAAATCATGAAAGAAAAAAAATCAATTAAATTGACTTCATCAGAATTAAAATTTCTCTTCAAAAGTCGTTACTAAAAACAAGAAAAGGCAGGGGGTAGTATTCATAATACATACATCTGAAAATTATTGTACATGTCACGAGTTAAGACTCAGCAAAAGGCAATAGAATTGGGAGAGAGTTGGAGCTTCCCTTGAGACCAGGGCACTCCGGTAACAGGGAGACTGGGGAACTGTCTTGGCCACAAGGGTGTGGTTCTACCCGCCTGCTGATGCAGGATCCGCAGGGCATAGCTGCTGCATTTCAAGTCTGTTTTAACAGCTGGAGCGCAGCAGCAAGAAGTCCAGGCAGCAGTGGGTTCAGGTTAGCAGGTAAACAGCTGGTGTTCTAAGCCTGCGCACGGGAGGCAGGACTTGAGCTGCTGGGCCCTGATCTGAGGACAGGCCATCTGGTTCCTCCTGCTCCTCAGGTAGGAGTTCACAACACAGCTCTAGTTGTGGAAGGAGGCTGGAATTCCAGACAGGGTGCAGAACCAGGAAAGTCTTTACAGTTAGAGTTGAAGCAGAAGTCAAGTCCTCTGGACTGGAACAGCCAGGTGGGATGGGGTGAGAGGCAAGAAGGGCAAGAATGTGAGGTCAGGAGGCAGGAGGGTAGAGGTGAGCCTCTGCTGATGGAGAGACTAGGTCTGTACTTTGGGGGAAGAGAAAGAAAGTCCAGGACTTGGTAAGAGAACATACCATTTGGGCCATAGGATTCAGGGAGCCTCCAGGTGTTTATTTATCACACTCATGTTTCAGACACCCTCTAGACACTTTATATGTTTTATCTCTGATTCTTACATGCCTTTGAATTAAGTAATTTAACTCCCCTTTTGCAAAAAAGGAATCCGAGGCAAAGAGAGGCAGGTTGTGTAGGCTGCTTTCGACCACATCCCTGCACTCGGACGCTCTGGGCCGCGCTCCCACAGTCTCTTGCCTGGATCACTGTAATTGTCCCCTGACTGGTCTCCCTGCATCCACTCTGCCCTGCCTTCCCACATCTCTCCAAATAATTCTTCACATGGATTGATCTTCTCAAAACATAAAATCCAAATGTGTAACCCCCTTCTGCTTAAGATTTGTCAGTGGGTGTTTCCCTATGCTTTTAGGATTAAGCCCAAATTCCTTATCATGGTCTAAGTGGATCCAAAATCCACTGTGGGTTTGGCCTCTGGCCATCTCTCCATCCTCATCTCTCCCCAGCCTTCTCACACCCTGCACTTTAGTCATACTGGCCTTCTCTTTTCCTGTCTCAAACACACTATGCTCCCTCCTCACCCATCTCACCTCCCCGTCTCCAGTTTCATTCCCACCCCCTCCTTTGTCCCTTAACTCCCACTCAACCTTCAGATTTTAACCGTTGCTCCCTCAGGGAAGCCTCCCTATGGCTCTTGGTCCAGGCAGTCTGTTGTGTGCCTTCTAGAACCACGTTCCTTTCCTTTAGTAGCACCTGACAGTGTGTAATTGTATTCTTGTTAGGACAATTATGTGGCTAATAATTTTACCCCACTGGAATAAGCCCTGCGAAAGCAAAGGCCCATGTTTATTTTCGTTTATCACTGAATCCCAGGGCCTGGCATGTGGTTGGCACCTGGTAAACACTTAAATTAGTGAATGAATTGACTTTGGAGTTGGGAGTGGGTGAACGTGCAGGTTGGAGCCACAGTGGAGAGTGCAGCTCTGAGAAACTGAGAGGCAGAGGCTGTCCCGGCGGATTTAAATCACTGTGTCTAAAAGTTTTTCACACAGGGGTAGAAAGATAACGTGTTGGTAGCAAGAAAGATCAAGTCAAGGGTTTTTGGGGTTTTTTTTACCCCCAGTGTTAACTGTAATCAACCAAGTAGAAAACAATACAGAAACTGAATACGTTGTTAATCTACAAAGTGAGTGTCAGTTCTTGAATATCTTAAAAGTGCAATTTTAGCTTAATTGAATACTATATTAAAAATGATTTTTATTAAAAGGAGCAGCAGCAATAGAAAATGTCTATGCTCCATAATATTTTTTGTTACTCCTTATATTGGTTTAATATGAAATAGCTATTTAAGTTTTCCAGTTAAAATGTCTTCAGAATTGTAAGAGAAATATGCTTATTGATTGACTATATTTTAGTATAACATGCTGATTTCATTGAAATTGGCTAATATAAAATTATTCTAATTCAAAGTCAACTCGATATCTGAATACCCAGTGGAGGATTCAGTATTACTTATGATCGCCATTATAAGTTTTACATAGTGAATAACGGGGAGAGAAAAGGCAGCAACAGAATAGGAAAAGGAGATGCAAATGAGAGAGACAAAAAGAGGTAGAAAACTGCTATTTATTTTTAGGTAATATCAGGGAAGGTATTGCCTGATCTCGTTTTAGTGGAGACTTTCAGTTGTATTTTCCATGTGTTTGGTTTTTTTTTTTTAATATAACTTTTAGAGCTAAAGAATGCTTTCACAGGTGTCTGGAAAGGGATGAAGGGAGGGCTTCTGAAGGAGGCTAAGTGAGAATTAGTGATAATTGGTGGGTGAATAAACAGAGAACACAGCTCTGGAGATACTGTGAAAAATCATACAAAAACCTAGGGAGGGTTGTGTTTGGTTTTCTTTTTCTTCTTCTTCTTCTTCTTTTTTTTTTTTGTGAGGAAGATTGGCCCTGAGCTAACATCTGTTGCCAATCTTCCTCTTTTTGCTTGAGGAAGATTGTCGCTGAGCTAACATTTATGCCAGCCTTCCTCTACTTTGTATATAGTACACCACCACAGCATGGCTTGATGAGCAGTGTGTAGGTCTGTGCCCAGGATCTGAGCCCGCCATCCCTGGGCCACCAAAGCGGAGCATGCAAACTTAACCACTATGCCACCTGGCTAGCTGCAACCTAGGCAGTTTTTGGATGAAAAATATGTAGGTGTTTTCATAAAAAGTATGAATATGGTAACTATCTTCTCTCTTAAATTGTTTCTTCTTGTTAATTTAAAAATGCCATTATAAAATTACTTTTATTTATGCAACTTATGTAGATTTTATACTAATTTTTTATTTAAATAGCTTTGAAGTATGGAAAAGAGTTATCATCTTGATGTGCATTCAAAATGATGTCTTGAATTAAGGAAAATGCTCCAATGATGTCCCAAATTGTTTCAGATTGCAACAAATCTTGATGACATATATCACTTTATGAGTGGTACATTTTTTGGTGTTCAGCAAAAGATTTTGTTGAAAGAAAAAACTCTCTGGGATATAACTGTTGATTCACTTAGATACCTGACAGAAAAAGGACTCCTACAAAAAGACACTATTTTGACTGAAAAAGGACTTCTACAAAAAGACACAATTTGTAAGTCTGAAGAAGAGTTCCAATATAGTTTTCAAATTACAAACTTGGGACGAGCTTCTTTTAAAGGTAAGAGTTTACCTAAATCTCGTTGTTAATCTGAGGAAATACATTGGAAAAACAGAAATTAAATTATTCTGTTAATTTTAATTGGATTTGTAATTCATATTAATAACATTACTCTTATAAATTGTCAAACTACTTTAACTTTAAAAAGTTGGAAAATGTTTTGAATTATAAGTAATTTAGAATACTCCAGAAGTATATAGAGAAAAAGATGGTTATCCCTTCTTCACACTCCGTCCCCCAGCAGTCACACAAATCTTAATATTCTACCAAGAATAACAATTTGGTGTGTACCTTTCCATTTTTGGTACATTTCATTTTACTTCAATGCCTAATACATACATATATACAAGTTTAAGATTTTTTAAGCTTTTGTTTTTAAATAAACAATCATTTATATTATTCCAGAACTTGCTTTTTTGCTTAATAGTTTAGAGATTGTTTCATGACAGTGCATAGTTTCTTTGTTAATGCTTATATCATAAATCATAATGATTATATCATATTATGTCATAAATTCACATTTACTTAATAAAAAATAATACCTGTCTATTCTTAAAAAAAAATCCTTAACACTCAAAACTATGTAAACAAAAATCCCATATTCCTGTCCCATTTCCAATCTCCTAGGGACTACCACTGTTAACAATTTGATATATCTCCTTGCAAATATTTTTGTGTGTATGTATATATTTATATCTGTATGTATATGTGTGTGTGTGTATACATATATACACATACATATGTGCATATGCACATAGTTTATTTTTTTAAATGGAATCATAGTGTAAGTATTTTTTGGTACCTTGCTTTTCTCACTTGTAAAATTTCATGAGCATCCTAACTTGTCGATCCCTTTAAAGCTAGCTCATTTTTCTTTTAATACTATACTAATCCATGTTATGGATACCATAATTTGTTTAACCATTCCGCTACTGATGGACATTTGCCCTGTTTCTGATTTTTCTCAGTTATAAACAAGGCTGCATGACATCGCTATTTGTGTATTTTTGGATATCTGTGTAAATATTTCCCTGGGTTAGATTCCCAAAAATAGAGTAGTTGGGCTGGAAAGTATATACTTATTGAATGTTGGTGGATACTATCAAAATGACTCCAAAATAGTTGTACTAAATTACATAATAAGAGTCTTTGAAGACTTTTTGCTATATTTAGGTAACTTATAAACAAGACTTTCTTTAAAATCACTGCTTTCCCCCTTTGGTGATTATAAAAGATTAAATATTTGTATCTTCCTTTTAGGAACTATAGATTTGGCTTATTGCGACGTTCTCTACAGAGACTTGAAGAAGGGTCTAGAAGGACTTGTGCTTGAAAGCCTTCTGCATCTGATTTACCTAACAACTCCCTATGATATGGCTTCTCAGTGTGACCCTGATTGGATGATATACTTCAGGCAGGTGAGAATATAAGATTCTTTGAGATAGGCTGCTTTGTTCTTTAAGATGATATGATTTTCATCAAGTGATTATTCACTTTTTTTCTCTATTAAAATATATTTGAAATTGGGCCTTTTGTCTTTCAGTTTTTAAAAGAGTAATATGGCAATAGCATTTTTGGTTTAACTTAAATATTACTTTTCTATTAAATATAAACATGTTGATTATCAAAAAAAAATAAGGATGCAGAAGAGAAAAAAGGATCATCCCTGGTCCCATTCCCCCAAAGATAATTACTGTTAGGATTTGGTGACCACTTTATTTTATAATGTGTAAGATGTAAAGAAACCTGTGATGCTGTCTCTGATGATTGAGAGTTTAATTCCATGAAATCTCTATCAGAGCCAAGCATGATGATAAACCAAACCCAATGATGTTAATACCTGAGAAGGAATATCAATTTTATTGCCGGTAGCAAAATGGAACAGCTCCTGCTGATTACAAAACCAAGTGGTAGAGTAGTCTGTTACGATTTTACTGTGAACAGGGTAGATAGGTGAGCACATCCTAGGCAAAAGTGGTATGCAGCTTTCAGTTACAGGAAATTAACTTTCTTTTTTTATTTTAATGAGGTCATAATAGTTTATAACATTGTGAAATTTCAGTTGTACGTTATTATTTGTTAGTCACATGTATACGTGCCCCTTTACCCCTTATGCCCACCCCTCAAACCCCTTCCCCGCTGGTAACCACTAAACTGTTCTCTTTGTCCATGTGTTAGTTTATCTTCCACATAGGAGTGAAATCATACAGTGTGTCTTTCTCTCTCTGGCTCATTTCACTTAATATAGTACCCTCAAGGTCCATCCATGTTGTTGCAAATAGGACGATTTTGTCTTTTTTATGTCTGAATAGTGTTCTATTGTATATATACACCACATCTTATTTATCCATTCATCAGTCAATGGGCACTTGGGTTGCTTCCATGTCTTGGCTGTTGGAATAATGCTGCAATGAACATAGGGGTGCATAAGTCTCTTTGAATTGTTGATTGCAAGTTCTTTGGATAAAGACTCAGTAGTGGCATAGCTGGGTCATATGGTATTTCTATTTTTAATTTTTCAGGAAATCTCCATACTTTTTTCCATAGTGGCTGCACCAGTTTGCATTCCCAAAGCAGTGTATGAGGGTTCCCATCTCTCCACTTCCTCTCCAACATGTGTTGTTTTTTGTCTTGGTAATTATAGCCATTCTAATGGGTGTAAGGTGATAGCTCATTGTAGTTTTGATTTGCATTTCCCTAATGATTAGTGATGTCAAATATCTTTTCAGTTACCTGTTGGCCATCTGTATATTTTCTTTGGAAAAATGTCTGTTCATATCCTCTGCCCATGTTTTGATTGGGTTGTTTGTTTTTTTGTTGTTGAGTTGTGTGAGTTCTTTATATATTTTGGAGATTAACTCCTTGTTAGATATTTGATTTGCAAATATTTTCTTCCAGTTGGTGGGTTGTCTTTTCATTTTGTTCCTGATTTCCTTTGCCTTGTGGAAGATACTTAGTCTGATGTAGTCCCATTTATGATAAAACTCAATAAAATGGATTGAGAAAGAAAGTACCTCAAAATAATAAAGGCCATATATCACAAACCCACAGCCAACATCATACTCAATGGGGAAAAACTGAAAGCCATCCCTCTGAGAACAGGAACAAGGCAAGGGTGATTGTCTCTTTTTTTCTTAGTGAGTCTGGCTAAGAGTTTGTCAATTTTGTTTATCCTCTCAAAGAGCCAGCTCTTAGTATCATTCATCCTTTCTACTGTTTTTTTTTTTAATTTCAATTTCACTTATTTCTGCTCTAATTTTTAATATTTCCCTCCTTCTGCTGAGTTTAGGTGGTGTTTGTTCGTTTTCTAGTTCTGTTAGGTGTAGTTTAAGATTGGTTATTTGAGATTTTTCTTGTTTGTTAAGGTGGGCCTGTATTGCTGTGAATTTCCCTCTTAGGGCTACTTTTGCTGCATCCCATATGAGTTGGTATGTTGTATTTTCATTTGTCTCCAGATATTTTTTGATTTCTCCTTTAATTTCTTCAGTGACCCCTTAGTTGTTCAGTAGCTTGTTGTTTAGTCTCCACATATTTGTCACTTTCCCAGCTTTTTTCTTGTAGTTGATTTCTAGTTTCATAGCATTATGGTCAGAAAAGATGCTTGATATGATTTCAATCTTCTTAAATTTATTGAGGTTTGCCTTGTTTCCCAACCAGTGGTCTGTCTTTGAAAATGTTCTGGGGCTGGCCCCATGGCTGAGTGGTCAAGTTCACGTGCTCTGCTTCAGCAGCTCAGGGTTTTACCGATTCAAATCCTGGGTGCAGACATGGCACCACGCCTCGAGCCATGTTGAGGTGGCATCCCACATAGCACAACCAGAAGGCCTACAACTGGAATATACAACTAGGTACTGGGGTGCTTTGGTGAGAAGAAGAAGAAGAAAAAAAAAAAGAAGATTGGCATCAGATGTTAGCTCAGGTGCCAATCTTTAAAAAAAAAAAAGAATGTTCCATGTGCACTTGAGAAGAATGTGTTTTCTGCTCTTTTGGATGGATTGTTCTATATGTGTATATATATATCTGTTAAGTCCATCTGATCTAGTTTTTTGTTTGAATCCACTATTTCCTTGTTTACTTCCTCTCTGGATGATGTATCCATTGATGTAAGTGGGATATTGAGGTCCCCTACTATTACTGCGTTGCTGTTAATTTCTCCTTTTAGGTCAGTTAGTTGCTTTATATACTTTGGTGCTCCTGTGTTAGGTGCATATATATATTTATAAGTGTTATGTCCTCTTGGTGGAATGTCCCTTTTATCATTATATACTTCTCCTCTTTGTCTCTCATTGTCCTTTTTTTTTTTTTTTTTTTTGGTGAGGAAGATTGGCCATGAGCTAACATCTGTGCCAGTCTTCCTCTATTTTGTATGTGGGATGCCACCTCAGCATGGCTTGATAAGCAGTGTATAGGTCTCTGCCTGGGATCCAAACTTGTGAACACTGAGCTCCCAAAGCAGAGCACATGAACTTAACGACTATGCCTCGGGCCAGCCCCCTTCATTGTATTTTTTATCTTGAAGTCTACTTTGTCTGATATAAGTATGGCAACACCTGCTTTGTTTTGTTTGCTATTAGCTTGGAATATTGTCTTCCATCCCTACTCTGAGCCTGTTTTTGTCTTTAGAACTGAGATGTGTTTCCTGGAAGCAGCATATTGTTGGGTCTTGTTTTTGAATCCATCCAGCAACTCTTGTCTTTTGATTGGAGAATTCAGTCCATTTACATTTAGAGTGATTATTGATATATCAGGGCTTAATACTGTCGTTTTATCACTTGTCTTCCAGTTGCTCTGTATCTCCCTTGTTTCTCATCCCATGTATTTCTGACTGCCAGTTCAGTGTGGTGGTTCTCTATGATGGTATCCTCAGTTTTCTCTTTATTTATCTTTTGTTTCTCTGTTCGGATTTTTTGTTTAGTGGTTACCATGAAGTTTGTATAATAGATTTCATAGGTGCAATAGTCCATTTTGTGACAGCCTCTTATTTCCCTTCCTCTTCCCCTTCTAAGTTATTGTTCTCACAAATTATTCTTTTTTGTGTTTGAGTTTGTGGTTAAACTGAAGTGATTGTAGTTATTTTTGATGTTTTCCTTCCCTTTATCTTTAATGTTATAATTAAGTGTTTGCTAGCCTCTTCTGTTAGAGAGCTGCAGTTTTCTGATTTTTGTCAGTCTATCTCCTTGCTCAAGGCTTTGTAAATCCTTTCTTTCTTTTTTTTTTTCAGATATGAAGGACTGGATCATTTCTTGTAGTGGGAGTTTTGTGGTGATGAATTCCTTCAGCTTTTGTTTATCTGGGAAAGTTTTTATTTCTCTATCATATCTGAAGGATGTTTTTGTTGGATAGAGTATTCTTGGCTGAAAGTTTTTGTCTTTCAGAATTTTGAATGTATCATTCCAGCCTCTCCTAGCCTGTAAGATTTCTGCTGAGAAATCCACTGAAAGTCTGATAGGGACTCCTTTGTAAATTATTTTCTTCTGTCTTGCTGGCTTTAATATTTTTTCTTTATCATTTACTTTTGCCAGTTTTACTAATACATGCTTTGGAGAAGGTCTTTTTACACTGATGTAATTGGGAGTTCTTTTAGCGTCATTTACTTGTAATTCCAGCTCCTTTCCCAGCTTTGGGAAATTCTCAGCTATTATTTCTTTGAACAAGCTCTCTGCCCCTTCTCCCCCTCTTTTCCCCCTGGAAAACCTATAATCCTTATGTTGCATTTCCTGATGGAGTCAGGTATTTCTCAGAGAATTTCTTCATTTCTTTTTTAGTCTTAGTTCTCTCTCCTCCTCCACCTGAAGCATTTCTATATTTCTGTCCTCTAAATTGCTAATTCTGCCTTCCGCAATATCAGCTCTGCTATATAGGGACTACAGATTTTTCTTTATCTCATACATTGTGCTTTTCATCTCCAACATTTCTGATTTTTTTTTAATAGTTTCAATCTCTTTTTGTGAAGAATTCCCTCTGTTCTTTAATTTTATTCCTGGTTTCATTGAACTCTCTTTTTGAGTTTTCTTATAACTTGTTGAGTTTTTTCTGATAGCTATTGTGAATTCTCTGTCATTTAGACTGTAAATTTCTGTGACTTCAGGATTGATTTCTGGGTACTTGTCATTTTCCTTCTGGTCTGGAGTGATAATATACCTCTTCAGGCTATTTCATGGGGCAGATTTGTGCCATCGCATAGCAGTGGCATCTCATCACAGATGTCACCTGCCACCACTGGGTGAGGGGACAGGAGCTGTGAATTCTGAGCCTGCCGCAATCCCTGGCAGCTGTGCCCATCCTTTAGAAGCTGTACTGACAGGGTCCATCTGCGTTTTCCCACTGGCCTCTGCTGCTATACACATGTAGGCATGCAGGCACTCTGGCAGGGGTCCCTGGCTCTGGCCAACCAGCCGAGCTGGTGTGCCAGGCAGGTGAAGGGGTGCTTTCTTCCACGTGCATGATCCCAGGGGTGCTCCTGCTCTGTACTTGCTGTCTGCCCTCCTGGGCTGCTCTGCTTGATAAAGATGTCCTTGCCATTGCTTAGCCTCCTCAGTGTGGAGCATTCCCACAGGCTAGGAGGCAGCTCCAAGGCGTTCCCACAGAAGGCTGCCCATTCTCCCCTCTCCTCTCAGAGCTGCATGCAGTCCTTTGCCCTAGATCACTGCATGTCAGGAAGGGAAAGGAGATCTCCTTACCTCCTTCCGCTGCCTCCTGGCAGGGGGCAGGGGAGCATCCAGCACCTCCACCCTCAGATGTATGACTGTGCGGATCTCTCAGACATTTCTTGTGTTGTGTGAATGTCCTCTGTTCGTTTATGTGTGTCCTTTTCATTGTATCTTAAGGGAGAGAGTCTAAGGGAAGAGCTCACTCCACCATGATGCTGATGTCATTCATGCTCACCTTTCTTCTTAATATCATATTTTTGAATTGTTATTGTAAGTTTTTTTGAGCAGTACTATATATTACAGTTACTTTCAAAAGCTTTTCCTCTTCTCCCTCCCCCTAGACATCTCCAGTAGTCCATGGAAACCATAATCCATAGTCACAGTACTTGCGACCATGTCTTTAAGTAATTCTACCAAAGTATGTTATATTTTAATAATATATTTTTTAAGCTTGCAATATTTATAAATAAAATTTGTGTTGTTTTTTGATATCCTTTAAAATCATGAAAATGTAATATCACAGGAAATTCTGGATTTGGTTCAAATGGCAGACTTTTAAAAGTTACCATTTGATTTTTCTACATCTGTATTCTTTTTCTATGTAGTTTAGCCAGCTCAGTCCAGCAGAACAAAATGTAGCTGCTCTTGTTGGAGTCTCTGAAAACTTTCTTGGGAAGAAAGCATCAGGCCAAGCTATCAAGAAGGTACCATAGTCTTTTTCTCCTTCCTAATGACTAAGTTTATTTAACAAAAATTAATGCTGTGGTATCATCTCCTTTGTTGACTTGATCTTTTTGTTTCACATTTTTTCAGTTTTGTTTCTCATTTTACTATTTAAAACATCTGAGGCTGGGGCCAGCCCAGTGGCACAGCAGTTAAGTGCACATGTTCTGCTTCTCTGCGGCCCAGGGTTTGCCGGTTTGGATCCTGGGTGCAGACATGACACTGTTTGGCAAGCCATGCTGTGGTAGGTGTCCCACATATAAAGTGGAGGAAGATGAGCACGGATGTTAGCTCAGGGCCAGTCTTCTTCAGCAAAAAGAGGAGGATTGGTGGCAGATGTTAGCTCAGGGCTAATCTTCCTCAAAAAAGAAACATCTGAGGACCAGAAATTTAAGCATTTTTTTAAAACAGTATTTATTTTGGGTTGGTGTGGTAGCCCTTTTTTTGCATCTTTGTATTTCTGAAATATTCTTTCATGCACATAGAAGGCTTTTATCACAGGAAAAGGTAAACCTTATTAATCTATTTTTCTTAGGTTTCTTATGGCTTACGTTATAAAAATTATAAAATATTTATAAAATGTTTTTACAATAGTATATAATTCTGAAAAAAATTTAATTCAAGGGAGAAAAATATATTTTCTAAAAATGTTTTATTAGGCATTCTGCTTGGTATCAGAGATGCTAAGATAGGACAGGTTTGTGGTTTTTGTTGTTACTATTTTTTCGTTGTCCTCAGAGAACTCCCAGTTTAGTACATGAAGTACATAAAGCATTTTAGAAGCTTCAAGCAGATAAGCTAATATTCTTTTGTGTGATATCTTATATTTTAGTGTTTTAAAATTCAGTCAACAAGCATGAAGCCAAGTGTCTAGTGCATACACTGACATTAAGACAAGTGGAAATAGTTCTTTGGAAAATATGCCTTCAAATTCCTTAAGTTAATATCATTTTCCCCCTCATGATATACTTTTTTTCATTTTTAATTTTCTTTGGCAATCCAATATTCATTGAAACCTAATTATTTTACCTACCATTTCCCTCCAATATCTTTTAAATTTTCACAAGTAGTAGTAATTTCATTTTGAAAAATGGAACATGGTGTTTACTTACCTTTGAATTGAATGGTGCTTCTGTTCCATGTATTGCTGTATCATAGAATTATAGATCTCTGTTTAGTACTTCAGCATTCATGTTGTCACAGCATTTAGATTGGGGCTATCACCTCAGAAATGGCTCTATTGTTTGCCCTTCAAAATGTTGAATTGGAGGCCGACCCCATGGCCAAATAGTTAAGTTGTCTCACTCCGCTTCAGCAGCCCAGGGTTTTGCTGATTCAAATTTTGGGCACATACATGACACCGCTCATCAAGCCATGCTGAGGCAGCGTCCCACATGCCACAACTAGAAGGACCCACAACTAAAAATACACAACTATGTACCGGGGGGCTTTGGGGAGAAAAAGGAAAAATAAAATCTTTAAAAAAAAACATTGAATTAAATATTTCTTAAAACAAAACTGTTATATCAAACTCTAAAATATAAAATAAAAACAAAACCATACTAATTTGGAACTAATTACCAAATAAGCATTTACAGAATCTTATTAGAATACTGCATCTTTTTAAACTTGAATCAGAATTTATTTTTGTTACATTTTATGAAACACAATCAATAAATGTTTGTTCAATTGATAATTAAGTATTTAAAATAGTATGGGCATGAATGTATCTTAATTAAGAGTGGTTTAGCTAATAGTTTAAGGTTTTGAAGGTTTCTTTTTCTTAAATTCTTAAATTTCTTAATTCTAGAAAAATGTTTCTTTTTCTTAAATTTTATTTACTTAAAATCTGATTTCTCCACATGGAAAAAGGCTCTCCCTTTTTAAAAACATTTCTTATAAAAGATCTTGAAATTGGCATAAAGCATCTTATCTTGCCATGTAGTATAATCATATCATTTTTCTTGGCTTAGAAAATACATTCCAAGCAAAATCTACATTAACTCAATTTATAGTTAATAATGCAGGTGCACTAAAATTGGGAAATTTAAAAGCAATCTTTTCCTACTTGTTATTCAACTTACACATTTTTGGCTTAATGCTTCTAGATAGAGTGATCTAGTATCAACATTCAGAATCTGTAATTTGTACACCTTTGACATGTCTCCCTAAGTTCTCATTGCAAACATTCTTTTACTATGGTAGATGGTGTAATTTCATATCTTATACTTACCTTTTCTCTTTCAAATTCATCCTTGTTTCCCTCTGATTTTAAGTATGAGTTACTCAGTTTCTAAGTTAGCTTGATATTAGCTATGAAATACTTTACACAAAAGTATAGTCAGTAGACGCCAGAGGTAAAGGTAGGTACAGAAAACAAACTGTCAGCTACAGGAAGCATTTTTCTTCTTCACTGTTTTAACTTTGGAAACGTTAATTATTTATCATGACCATTTGAAAATCCTGGAACCTAATGTTTCCTCATAGTTCACAATATAGACAGCTTGTTAATATATTTATCTAAATAAATGCAGCAGGGCCTGCCCCGTGGCCAAGTGGTTAAGTTCGCGCACTCCACTTTGGTGGCCCAGGGTTTTGCCGGTTCCGATCCTGGGTGCAGTCATCACCACTCATCAGGCCATGCTGAGGCAGCATCACATAGCACAACCACATAGCACAACCATAAGGACCTACAACTAGAATATACAACTATGTACTGGGGGGCTTTGAGGAGAAGAAGAAGATTGGCAACAGATGTTAGCTCAGGTGCCAATCTTAATAAATAAATTAAATAAATAAATAAATGCAGTTGTCTACTTTAGAATCACGATCACACACCTATACAGTCCATAAATGCCATAGTAAATGTCAAGGTCTCCCCAGCTCCTTCCCTTCCTGTATTCTTTTTCTAGGGCAACAGTAACAGATTAGCACAAGCTGAGTGTCTTAAAACAACAAATTTATTCTCTCATCGTTCAGGAGGCCAGATGTCTGAAATCAAGAGGCTGGCAAGGTCAGTTCCTTCTGGAGGCTCTGAGGGAGAAGCCGTCTTGCCTCTCCCCTAGTTTCTGGTGGTTGCCAGCAGTCCTTGGTGTTCCTTGGCTTGTCAGACTCCTCCAGCCAATGTCTGCCTCCATCTTCACATTGCCTTCTTCTCTGTGTCACTCTGTCCTCTCTTTGAAGGGCACCACTCATTCAATAAAGAGCCCCAAATGGCCCACTGTACATCCAATATGATTTCATCTCGAGATACTTAACTAATTAGATCTGCAAAGATCCTATTTCCAAATAAGGTTGTACTCACAGGTACAACGGGTAAGGACTTGAACATATCAGGGCAACACACAGTTCAACCCTCTATACGCCCTATAGAAGGAAGTTTAATTTAAATTGGAAACAGTTTGGCATATCTCTCTTTTTATACTTGGAAAAATGATAACCAATTTGAATTAATCTAAAGTACAAATGTTAGAAATCGGTTTTATTTCTGTGGAATCATTCTGTCCTTACTCTCCTGTGGTACAACTTCGTTCACTTTACCATTTGTCCAATTTGAATATAATGTACACTTTTAGCAGGTCCAGTACATAAATTTCTTTGATTGTGTCTTTCTAGAAAGTGGACAAGGGCATTGTCAACAGACTATACCTGTCTTTTGTTCTTTTTACCTTGCTCAAAGAAACCAACATTTGGAGTGTGTCTGAAAAATTTAATATGCCTCGAGGATATGTACAAAATCTTCTCACTGCAGCTGCCTCATTCTCATCTTGTGTGCTACATTTCTGTGAGGTAATTCCATTGAATTCCATGCTTTTTGCATCTTCTTGTTTTATCTGTTAATAAACTCATAAACCAGTTACTGTTTTCTGTTGACTTATTATGTTATACAAAGCACTCAAAATTTATTTAAACTATATCTTTGCTATTATCTGCTTACAAAAATACTGTATACATACTTATGGTAAAGATACAAAAATGACAGGATTGGGGCTGGCCCAGTGGCTCAGTGGTTAAGTGCACACGTTCCGCTTCAGTGGCCTGAGGTTCACCAGTTTGGATCCCGAGTGCGGACATGGCATCACTTGGCAAGCCATGCTATGGCAGGCATCCCACATATAAAGTAGAGGAAGATGGGCATGGATGTTAGCTCAGGGCCAGTTCTGAAAAGAGAATTTGCAGCAGATGTTAGCTCAGGGCTAATCTTCCTCAAAAAAAAAAAAAAATGACAGGATCAACTAAAATATATAATGAACAAGTAGAAATCATCTAGTTATCCCTACTTTTAGAACCACCATTAATAGTTTCAAATATTTGGAATCAACTGTTAAAAATGACATTTCTCCATTGATGTGTGTTCTGTTGGTGTCTTTCTTGTGAGTGATAACCATGTAAAGTATTGATGACCAATATCCAACAGCTACCTCATGACTGCTTAGTACCATGTTCTCTCGATTGCAATGGTATTTTACCATTTTTGCTTCTAACATCAGGCAGCTGCTAGGTTTCTACATCAAATGTTTTGTTTATAAAATAACTCAAGAAGAAAGTGTTATTTTAGCCATATGCCTTTGGGATGGATTTGTTAAACACTACTAAAAGAAGCTTTCACATTTTCCTTAAATGACACAACAAAGCTTACCAGACTTTTCTACCCAGATAATTTTTTTGATGAATTTATAATATAAGCCATTTTTGGTGCATTTAAATTTCTTCTTTTTTGGGTGGCATAATAATTCTTTCCATATTTGTTTCTATACTTAAATTTTTTTAACTTTTTTCCCTATGAATTCTACTTTTAAACTTAAAATCTACTTCATTTGCTCTATCTTAAACCTCCATATTCTGTATATGTATATGGCAGTTAATTATCATGTGTACTAATGGAGTAACTAATTCAAAAATACTTCACTACGGATTGAATGATAATTAGTTTAGCAAGTTTACCTTTCTAAATATCTTTTATTTATGCTGATTTTTAAATATTAGCTTATACTCCCTAATCACACACTGGCTAAGCAGTAGACAAAAATTGTAGATAATAAGGAGAAGCTAGCCTTGAAAATGTGTTTTCTATGTTTGTAGGTCTTTATATTTATAGATGCTTCTCCTAATATTCTGGCCCTTTGTTTTACTTAGGACTATAAGGACTTAAGCCTTATAGAATTGTTCAAGTAAAAGAATCTATTGGTTGAACTTGGAAAACCAACTATAATTTGATGGTTGATGCTAGGATCAATCTACATGACAACCTGTGTTCTCATGAATGTATTTTCAATAATTTAAAGTGTTTTTTTCTTTTTAAAAATTATGTAAGTGGTATAAACTAGTACACCAATCATATTAGTCAAGATAGTTTTAACTACAAGTAACAGAAAAACCCCTTAGAAGTTTAAACAATAAAGAAAAATGATTGTCTTATGCAACAGGAAAGCCAGAGCTAAGATAGTTCCAGGGTTGATTGATTCAGTAGTTCTATTCAAGGTTTTGTTTTGTTTTTTTTACTCTGCCATCTTTAGTGCATTGACTATTTTCCTAGTGGTCACAAAATGGCTAACTAGTGCTGTTCCATGCATCACATACTCTCACAATGATACCCAAACATTATAAAGGAAACTTAAAAAAAAAAAAAGCTGCTATTATAGAAAATTTCAAACATGTAAAATAAGACAAAGTAATATGATGAATACCCATTTACCCACAAGCTTTAATAATAATCGACTTACGGCTTCCAATTATTATTTTAAATATTGCTTCACTGAGCATCGTGTTGCATTTGAATCCTTCCATATTTAATATTTCGTCTTCAAGATAAATTTGCAAAAGTGGGAATTGTTTTCAGTAGTTTGGGAAAGAAAAACTATTCATTCGCTTCCTGATATTTTGATAAAAATGAATAGAGTTCTGTTACTGACCTATTTTTCCATTTTCGATCTTTTTCCTCATCTCAAAACCAGTTCATCAAATTCCTCAGAGTCTCTGCCATGTTTCCTCATAATAATTTTGCTTGGAATCATTGTTCTGGCTTAACCCAAGTTCCAAAACTTACATAAAGGAGCATCCTCTCTGAGCCCCGAGCCATACAGACTAAACTTTGAAATAACTTACCGGATTTAAATTCTGTGTCTTTCTTTGTGTTCTGCAGGAGCTTGAGGAGTTTTGGGTTTATAGAGTCCTTTTGGTAGAACTTACCAAGAAGCTGACTTACTGTGTAAAGGCAGAGCTGATCCCTCTCATGGAGGTGACTGGAGTTTTAGAGGTTAGTAGCTTCCCAGTTTCCCAACTGAGATGATTTCAACTCACAGAAACATTATATTCTTTTAGTAAATTGCTGCCATGGCCTTGTTAATCTGGAAGTAGTCCTGATGAAAAATCACATTAGTGAAAAAAAAATAACAGTAGGTTTAGGGGTGACTCTCCCCAAATAGGTGTGCTACTGCTCACCCTTAGCATCTCTTCCTTCCTCCGCTCCAAGGAAGAGCTACCCCTGTCAGTTTAGACTCAGTGCTTCTCCACGGTTAGAGTGCTCAGGTGGTGACAAGGCGTATCTCCATTTCTTGAGAGAGTGAGAAGAAAGTGTCCTCAGCTGGTTTTTCAGCTTTCTGTTTTCGACCAACCCTTGATTTTAGTCTATTCTCTGTTATTCAGTTCTTGAATCAGAAGAGTTCGTCTGCTTCGGAAAACATACACACACACTCACAAACAGAAAATGAGAACAGTTTTAGAATATTGGACCAGTACATTTTGTTTGGGGATCTGAAATAGTGCCATAGCCTAAGTGCCTCAGTGGGTTTCTCATTCTGGATTGCAGCGCACATCAGTTGACTTAAGCTGCACGGAAAGCTGTCTTGCTGTCAGATTGGAACCACCCAAATGCATCTTTTCATATTCCTCAGGATTCTGATAATATCTCTTCATATTTACTTTATTATCTTAGTTTATTCCTATCTCTCACATGTGAATTTTTTCCCTTCAGTAGGACACTTAATTTTTTTTTTCCTAATCCCAAATTCTGATCCTAATGGTTTTTGTAATACTTTTCAGGCTCGAGCAAAACAGTTATACAGTGCAGGTTATAAAAGTCTGATGCACTTAGCTAATGCAAATCCTGAAGTGCTGATAAGGACAATTGATCATTTATCAAGACGCCAGGCCAAGCAAATTGTTTCATCAGCAAAGGTAAGAAAGAAACCATTTTTTAACCTTTATGATATTTTGCAATATCTCCTTATACTTTAGACATAAAAACAAAAACTTTTAACTATAGACACAGAAGTTTATATTTACAATATGTGGATAAAAATAGTGCCTCTTTTATGATACAAGACTTGCTAAGAAAAGAAAAAGGACCTTCTAAAAAATAAACACAACTTCAGGAGTTCATCGAAGTTCGGGGAACTCTGGAGCACATTGAATTCTGCCTCCCCCACCCTTTGCACAGGAAGTCCTTTCCTCAGCATCCCTGACATCTGATCTTCCCACCTCTGAACACCTTCACTGACCAGGAGCTTACAACCTCAACAATTAGTTAGTTCTATTTCTGGACACTCTTAGTGTTACAAAAAGCTTCCTAATATAACGATACCCAATTTTGCCTTCTTAAAATGTCCACCATTGCATCGTAGTACTGCTCTCTGGAACAAGTCTATTCCTTTGTTCATAGGGTAGTTTTTCACACATTTAAAAACAGTTGTTATTGCCACCAGGGTTTCCTAAAGATTGGCGCCTGAGCTAACTAACTGTTGCCAATCTTCTTTTTTTTTTTCCTTCCCAAAGCCCCCCAGTATATAGTTGTAGGTCCCTCTGGTTGTGGCATGTGGGACGCTGCCTCAGCATGGCCTGATGAGCAGTGCTATGTCCGCGCCCAGGATCCAAACTGGCGAAACTCTGGGCCACCAAAGTGGAGTATGCAAACTTAACCACTCCTCCAGGGGGCCGGCCCCAGATTATTTCCTTCTTGATCTCAACTATAGTTCTACTCTTGTAACCTGAAATTGCTTAGTTTTTTTTTAAACTTCCTTGTTACACTGTTGTCATATATAGATCAGAATGAGCTAAAAAGTTAATTTTCATCTTACTTTTTTGAATAGTGCTCACATTGTTTACGTTACCTTAACTGATCTAAGTAGTGTATCCAGGGATCCAAACTCCTTCTGTCTCGTTGCTCAGCCATTCTCAGTACATGGCTTCCATCTTATGGACTAAGATACATGCTCTGGTTCCTAGCATCCCTTCTGTTTTCCAGCTAGCTTGAAAGAATAAAATGCATATTTCTTACAGGATTTTGAGTAGAGGAGTGGGTTAGAGGTTGCAAATAGGGGAGCAAGAATGGAAATAAGGAAACCAGTTAGGATTATATTGAGGTTATACAGTTTTTTGCAGGAATGCCACAAAAATGGCATGCATCCTTCTTAGTACATCATATCAGGAGCCACCAGATGTCAGTTTGTCCCATGACTGATACTAACTTTGGTCATTTGGTTAAGGAAGTGTCATCTGGAAGGTTTCTCCACTGTAAAGTTATTTTCCCTGTTGTAATTAGTATTTTGGGAGTGGATACTTTGAGACTGGGTAGAGATCCTATTCTTCACTGAACTTTCAAACACTTGTTTCAGCATCCATCCATGATTTTTGCCTGACTCAGTTGTTTCTATGATGTTTGTCAATGGTGACTTTCTAACTCCATTATTCCTTCTACGTTTATTTATTGGCACTTTACTATGAGGAAAAACTTTTGCTTCTTTATTTATTCATTAATATATTTATATCAGAATGAACCGTGGGTTCATACTTATTCAATTACTACCATTAACTATTTTGGTGCTCAAATGGCCTCAGATTCGACCAGCAGGAGCCCCTGCAAGATGGTTTCTTTGTCTTTTTGACCTGTCCCCATCATTACTGGAGTACTTTTGTACTTTCTGGCTGTATCTGTCAGGGTCTAGTCATTAGGAACAAAAACCACACAGTAATGTGAACAAGAAAGTTTAAAAAATTCGTAACTAGTAACAGAGGTTATTATTTGGCTTCTAAGGAGTAAATAGAACTTTAAAGAATATAGGAAGAAGTACTGAGAGAGGGGCCATCCCCACCCCATACCACTCACCATGGATGGGTTCAGCCTTCAGTGGAGGAAGTGTGGCTGTGGCCCACTAGTTTGTTGCATTGTTACATCCAAGTCTGGCAAGCAGGAAACTACCCACTAAAATGCCAACAAAACTGCCAGGAAGCTCCCTGAGTGTGCTCTTGAGCTGCTTGGAAGCTAACTGGAGTGCTCATGGAACTCACCGGAAAGCTGCCTGCAGCAATACTGTTCAAACTCACTGTAATGAGCCTCTGGATGTTCAGCATACCAGACAATCATGGTTGGAGCCATAAGAAAAAGACACACACCAGAACCAGGAAGAGAAACCCCTTCCTCTCATAGTCTCTCCAGTGCCCTCTATTGACAAAGCTTAACATTATACCAGCTGGCAAAGGAGAAACATTTACAGGATCCAGCTCGAGTATTTCCAGCAGGACAGTGAAGGATGGATTTGGAGCTGAGAAGCAATAAAATTAATAACCAGCACTCTGGCACAACAAGGTGTTCCAGATTCAGTATTTCCCTTGCCTTAGCCATGGAATCACCCATTTTTTCCAAAGAGCCCTAGTTCTTTTTAGTGAAGAGTGGTATTTAGAAACCCAAGTTTTAGGGGCTAAGGGTGCTCATTACCAGAGGGGTAGGTCATTGCTTCTAGGTTCTCTCAGGAGACAGAGCTCACATACGTCTATACATTTTTCTACTTGTAAGTCATTAAAGGCTGTGAGCTCACAGTGATAACTCCACTTCTAATTTTTCCAGGTTCATACTGCTGCGTAACAAAGATTTACCTCGAAACTTAGTGGCTTAAAACAGCTATTTTATTTTGCTCATGTTTTTGTGGATTAGGAATTCTGGAAGGGTTCAGCTGGGTGATTCTTACTTGGAGTCTCATGCAGTTACAGCCAGATTTTGACTAGGGCTATGGTCGTCTAAGGGCTTGACTGGGCTGGATAGCCAAGATATCCACTCACATGGCCGGCAGTTAAAAATTGGCTGTCATCTGGGGCTTTCAACTGGAGCAGCTACATATGGCCTTTCCATGGGCCTTGGGTCTCTCATGGCATGGCAACTAGGTTCTGAGAGGAAACATCCAGAGAGTGAACATTGCAAGAGATCAAGGCGGGAAATGCCAGAAACCTTCTGAACTAACCTCGGAAGTTGTGCAGTGTTGCTTCTGCCGCATACTGTTGGTTGCTAGAGGGCAAGATCAGCTGAGATTGTGAGGAAGGGGAACTGGACCTCCACCTCTGCATGGGGGGTGTCAAATACTTTTCAGTCATCTTTAATGTCTGCCCTCTGGTCACAAATTATTTACATTTCTCCCACATGCAAAATATACTCATTCCCAAAAGATTTATTCCTTTACGGCATCAGACTCAGGCTCAAGGTCCACTATTTCTTCTAAATCACGTCCAGGTGCAGGTGATGCTCCTTGAGTATAATTTCACAAATATGATTTCTCTCAATCTGAAGACCTGTGAAGTAAAGAGATACAATATGCAGTGGTGAAACAGGGATAGGATACCACAGTACACTCCCATTCAAACAGGGAAATTGGGTAGTGCATAGCAGCAATTCTGAAGTCCAACCAGGCAAATGTGGCCATTTCCTTGATTAGGACCCAATTCTGCTCCCTGGGAATAATTCTTCCTGGCCCATGTTTGCAGCCGGGTAGCTTTCTCAGTCCATTTCCTGTCTGTAGAAGTTCTAGGGTTCAGAGGTTCTTTCTATTTTATACTGTTTCTCTATCCCTTTTTATTCGATGTGGTTTAATTTCCTTTAAAACATGTGGGTTTCTTATTCATCTATTTATAATCTCCATGTAGCTTGGGTTTCTTACAGCATGGTCGCTGGGATCTGAGAGGGAGCATTCGACAGACCTTGGAATAGTCTCATTCCAAGAAACCCAGGCAGAAAATAAATGCAAGGCTTCTTTTGACTGAGCTCTGGAAATCATGCAGCATCATTTCTGCTGCATCCTGTTAGTGACAAGCGAATCACCAAGGCCAGCACAGCACAGGTTCAAGAGGAGAATTGGATCCCGTCTCTCAATGAAAGTGTCCAAGAATTTCCAGCCATCTTCAATCCACCACACTAATCCCACGCTCCAAGACTCATTGGAGTCTTTCCTCCTCTCGTATTTTTAGTTCCTTTCTCCAACAGTAAAAATCCTGGCTCCCATTTTCATCAATATATTTACCTATTTTGCTCAATCCTAGAATACACTGAAAGTAATTTCAAAATTGTTGAAGCATACCACTGCAAAAAAACAAACTTACTAGCTAGAGTTCAGAATTTATTTACAACTCTTTTTGCCTTTAGTCTGAGAATATATAATTGAAATAATGTGTTCAAATAATGTTACTTTGTTTGCTTCAGTTATTGTTGTGTTATTCATTTCAAACACAGATTCTGTTTATAGCCCATTTTAGTCCCTTTCCCTCGTCCTTATAGATTTTTTTAAAATATATATACAAACATTTATATATATATATAAGTATATGTAACATTTAACAAATGTTAAATGATTCATTTAACGTGGTCACTGTTACCTCAGCTACTGGAAAACTTACCTAATTACATTTTAATCTCTTATATATAATGCCGTATAAAATGTTGTAACATACAACAAAAGTATATAAAACATTTACCTATTTTCTTCACCTTTAAATTGAAATAGTTTTACTAGGATATATCATTTTCTTTTATTTCTAGAATTTTCTTGGGTTGCAGTTTTAAATATTAGCTCTGATCCATTGTTTAATTTTTCTTCTTTAGCAATTCCAATTGTATGTATGTTGAGTGGTCTTTGCCCATTTCAATGTCTCTGACCTTTTTTACTTCTGTCTTTATCTCATTTTCATTCTCTCCATTGTCTTCCTGCTTTTTTTTTTTCCCCAATCACCTTAATTAGATTTTTAGTCAAACTCGTTCTTCCTTGGGTACCTCGTTATTAAGTTTCTTATTTCTGATATGATTTTGCCTTTTTCCTCTCTTTCTTTCCTGAGCTTACTCAACTTTTGTTTCATTTCTTTCTGGTCTTGGTCCATTTCTGTCCTTAGTTTTCGGACTTTTATTCAGGGTGTGTTTTTGCCCACGTATCTCCAAATGTTTATTTGAGAATATTTAATCAGTTTGGAGTGCCGTGTTACAGTTTTTGCTTCATGATTTGCTTTCAGGGTAGGCAGTTTTTATGAACTGAAGTGCTTTGAACCTCACTTTTTCATAGAGGTGGTCGTTTTGTACAGATGAGAACCGCCCTGCGATTCTTGGACAGGGATGGCCATTGGGAGCGGGGTGTGAGAGTCCTGGTTGAAAGTCTCTCTGTCAGTGTAGCAAAGCGTAGCTTCTTTAATGGACACTTGGGGCAGGAGAGGAGAGCAAGGAGGGGTTGTGTTCTTTGATTTTTTTAATTTCCTTTTTGTCCTACAGCATCTTAAATTTTCCCCTCTTCTTTCTTTTTCCCCTCACTGCTCAGCTTCCAAAGGGCGCCTCTCCCTTTTTGCCCATTCTCTCCCTCAGAAGCATTGCCTTTCCAAGACTGCCTTCTTGGAAGAGTTCCACACCCTCTAAGTCCCTTCCTGTAAACAATGGTTTAATCTACCTAGATTCCTTTCTCAGTATTTTTGTACTTGGGGTAGCCTTTCTCTCTCTGGAGGTGACTTTATTTAATCTTAGACCCTCGGTTCTCCTCTTTTTTCCAAGTAGTTTTTTCTCAACCCCACCTTCATCTCTGCAAACAGTTGGAGTGGGAGCCTGAGAAATGGCTCTGCTGAAAGTGGTAGATTTTTCTAACTACGAGTAATTTGTGGTTGATGATGTTCTCTATGTTCTGGTAATGCTGACACACGAGTATTGTGTAGTTTACTTGTTCTGGTTGATCTGTGTAGTTTTTAGAGGATGTGTTGGGAGATTCACTTAACATGGTCACCATACCTCAGCTACTGGAAAACGTACCTACTAACATTTTAATCTCTTTTATATATAATGTTGTGTAATGCTATACTTTATATCAAATTGGTAGAAAGTGGGTTTTTTTCACTGTTTGTGTTGTGTGATTTTTTTGCCTCTGTGATTTTACTAAACTTTTTATTATAAAAATTTTGTAACAGAATTAATTAATGCAAATACTTCACCCCAATATACACAAAACCCAGCTACAACAAATACCAACATTTTATTTCTGATTTTTAGAAGGAAGGGGGGAAAAGGCATTATTCAGCAAATATTTCTTGACATCTACCGTGTGCCATGTTTAGAAATACTTTCTTTGCTCATTTTGTTTCTGCTTTAATTAACTATGGTTAATTTTAGGACTTGAATAAAACTTTTCTTTGAAACACTGATGGGTTTTTAAAAGATAGCATACTAAATTTTGAGGAACAATAAAATGCATATATAAAGGATAATATTTTCAAGAGCTAATTAAATTTTTGCAAAATTGTCTTGGATTTTATAGATTGGAAGTTAATTTTTAAGTGGCTGAGTCTTCAATAAAACAAATCTTTGAGAGTATTAAAGCTCCTTTATTTTGGTGCGCTAAGTGCAGTGATCAGCTAAAATGGCTTTGACTAAATGCCTCAGCTTCCTTCACTATAATCACTTGTTCTTAAGTGGCCATTTTTCAATTTCGTTATTAATTTTAATGTCTGGATTGCTGACATACGAGGATTCAGGTATCTAATAGACAGTAGTAAAAATGTTAGCAATTCTCTAGCAATGCATATTTTGACCTGATGTCTTAATATTTTTTTTGTAGATGCTGTTGCACGAAAAAGCAGAGGCTTTGCGAGAAGAAGTAGAAGAGTTATTGAGATTGCCTTCTGATTTCCCTGGTATCGTGGCCTCTTCCACTGAAAGGCATGAAGCTATCTGATGAGCATTTTCAAATATGAATTATTTATTATAAATGTGTTTTATTAAAGATTACCTATAATTTGTAAATGAAAAAAATACATTTTAACTATGTGTTAATCTATGGATGGTGTTTGAATATACCTCTCACTCATAGTTGTAGTAACCTTGCCACTAATAATCCATCTCCTTCGATGCTTACACATTGTTTCTCTGCTCAGAAATCTGTAGCGTCCACCACAAAAGGAAATCCAACTTCCTCAACATCTCTCCAGCCTGGCTTTGTGGCCAGATCTTTCATTATTCTCTTCCTCATTTCTTTCTTCAAACTACATTATTTGAAATCCCCATACTTTTCTCTGGGTTTTATGCTATTCCCAATGCACAGAAAATTATCTTTGAAATGTATTGTGTACTTCAAGTGTCAAGTAAAAATGCTCAAATATTGTCTCCTCTATGAAATGGTCCAAGTTCATCCTCATGCCCACCCCGTACGTGGGGTGCTCTTTCCCTCCTCTGAGTACCGTGAACCCCTCATTTATGTCCATATCTTTTTTAATGCTGCTACTTTGTAATCTCTTGGAAGGCCAAGACCTTTTCTGTCGTCTTCATATGCCACACAGCACCTACCACAGCTCACTGCACAAAGTAGGGACCTCTGAGGAACGCATACCACCCAAATCAACAATTTCAAGATTGTCTTTAAACACAACTTAAATATTGCCTCGCCCCCCTCCCTTTTCAGATTTGTAGCTCAAATGTAGATAACTGGTTATCTGTAGGAAAAAAGCTAATAACTAGTAATACTTAGGATTACTGAACCGGTTTGGTTAAAGTTCTACTTACCTGTCTAAAAGACAGCCCTTGGAAACTTTGCAAACAGATCCACAGTCTGAGTTCTTTGTGCCTTAACATTTTTGACCATTATACTATAGCCGTCATTTCCCCAGTAATTTCTATGTGCCAGGCACTGTTCTAAGTGCTTTATGTGCCTCATGTAATCCTTACAGCAGCCCTGGAAGGCAGGTACTGTTATCATCCCCATATTACAGATGAGAAAACTGAGACATACATTAAAGTAACTTGCCCAAGGTCATGTCTTAGTTATTGCAGAACAGGGATTCAGACCCAGGCAGTTCAAATCTAAAGTCTCTGCACTTAACCATTATACGATATTGTCTTGCTAGAATTTGTCCGTTTTATCCCTTCCTAAGTGTTGCTTTCACCTCGTCTTGACTTTATCCCCAGAATTACATCCCATCATTCACCCCCCCCCCCCCAAATCCCCATCCCTACAACTCTTTATATGAGTTAAAGTATGACATCCTAATGTCTTAGTAGGACCTCGGGCTTTATTGCACATATTCCATTTATTGCAGCCAAAAGGATTGGGAAGAGTGGCTGGCTAGCCTACTGGCGGCTTGGGCCCACCACTGAGGTGTGCTCGCAGTGGTCCATAGTCCAGTCTTCAGTTTTTCTAACGTAGAAACTCCAGTTTTATTAGTTTGCCCGAGTAAGTAAGACTGTAAGTGAGCCCTGATTCTTGCTAACCGATTTATAAGAGACTGATTTAGAAGCCCAAATTAATTAAGATTAGAGGTGGCAGTATTGGAGGGGTACATTTACAGAAACTAGAATAGCTGTATCTGCAGTCCAGGACAGTCCCCCCCGCCCCCGATCAGTGCCTCTCCACGTCAGTCTCACTGAAAGACTGTGTCGAGTGTAATGCCTAGGGATTAGCCCTAACAGATATTAAAATGAAAGAAATTGAAACAGCTCAGCTCTAGAGAAGATCTGCAAAAGTAGATTAGAGGGAACAGATGGGAGAATAAAAATAGACTCAAATACATTTAAGAATTTAATATATCATAAACATGGTTTATCAGCTTCAAGTGCTAGAAACCCAAGTATATCTAGCTTAAACAGAAAGGAATATTTAGTGGCCACATTCTCAAACCACAGCAGCGACAGAACTGGCCTCAGGACAACTAGAACCAGAGACGGCACCTTCAGAACCTGCCGTGTCCTTGTCAGGCAACCCTAGACTTCCTTCCTTACAGCTTCAAGACCAAAGCAAGGACAGCCCTGTGCTGCCAACTCGGGGTGCAGAAAGCCCTGGGAAGGGTCCTAATTGGTCCGTTGCCCACCCCTGTGGCCAGGGTGTGGAGTTTTGGTTTTGTTTAGTTTTTTCAGAAGTCGGGGAGAAGGAGTGGTAGGCAGCTAGTACGCCTGACACTTCAGTCACAGTGGAAAAGACAGATAACCCAGTGAACAGAAACCCAGTGAACAGAGTGGGAACAAATGGCTGCCTCATCTTTCAGAAAAATACTAAGGCTGCATTTCTACCTATCTCCTTAAACCAAATTAAATTTTAGGAACGTCAGAGATTTGAATGTGGAATTTTCGATGGAGTCATCCATCTGCACAGAGGCATCCAGGAATAGACCTGCAGTTCCTTCGTGTCAGGCTTCAAGACATTAAGGTTTCAGCAGTTCCAATGTGGTGTCAGGTTTTCCTTTTTAAATTTTTTTCAAGCTGTGAGCCAGCTTGCCCATTTCTAGGATGCTTAACTTCACCGAGACCTTTCTAATGTCCCAGCTTCTTTTAATTTGTACTGTGAGCTTAACCACCAGCAAAAAAAAGCCTTTTCTATTGGGCACATCAAAGTTTTGGTCAAGTGTAAGCCTTTTCAAACCAAGCTGCCCTCTCAACAAATATCCAAACTGTTTTTTTTCAGGAAGGACTGGTGTAAGGCCCTCCTTGGCCTTATGCGTCCATTTGTAAGAACATCCTCACACAAGAATCACTAGAGCTTTTCAACTCCATCCCATTATGACAAAAAGTAACACCAAGGACACATAAGCATGGTTATACTTTGTTTTCTTTGACAATTTCAAGTCATTTATAATCATGTTGATAATCAGGATTTTCTCTGTTATTCTCAAGGATAAATAGTAAGGATGACAATAAACTACCATTAATTGAGGGCTTACCATGTGCCAGCATGTGCTAAAAGTCCTGTATTTGTTATCGAGATGATTCCTTAGAGCCATCTGAGGTATGTGTTATTTTTTACCCCATGTTACAAATGGAGAAAGTGTAGCTTGTCCGGGATCACCCAATAATAAGTGACAGAGCCTAGACTCACACCTGGATCGCGCTCGTAATTCTTCTCTTGACTGTGTTCATTTGCATCGTGAGCTACCCTATGTGTGTTTGGAAAGGAGCTGATCAAGATGGCAGACTGAGCATATGAATTTGCTCTTCCTCCTGCCTAAAGCATATGAAATGATTAAAAATAAAGATTTGAAGATAGTGTAAATATAGTGCAGAAAAATAATGCAGTCTATCAATAACATAGGGTTATGGTGATGGCCCCACAGGAGCCAGAAAGGAACAACAGTGCTCCAAGAAAGACAGGAGATGTCCACTCCATGCCCACAAGACAAGCTATAGGCACAAAGCCGCAGCAGATTACCACAATCTGGTGACAGAAAAAGCAGAAGAGGGATCCTCAGACAGAGAGTTACACAGACAACCAAGAGTCACCAAACATAATTAGGAGTAAAGTCAAAACCAAGACAGCAACCCAGTGAACAGAAGAACCAACACCTAAGGAACAACGAAAGAAGCAACAGGTCAAGGTTTTAGAAAAAGCCTCATTAACATCTTGGGACAGATGCTAGATCCAAGATAAAAACAGGAGAATATTTTGACCAAAATGAAAAACTCAATAGATGGGTGGAATAGCAGGAAGAGTCAAAGCTAGAGAGCCAACTAGAAACTTCCAATGTGAGCTGAAGCGTTCTCCTGAGGTGCACGACCAAAGAGCAAAAGATTGCAAACTGTGAAAGAAAAAAACAAAAGGCGTAGAGGAGAGGTCCAGACACTGGAACGTCTGTCTAACAAGGTGTCCCAGAGAGAGACCTGAGGGTCTGACCTGGAGAAGACAAACAAACACTAGACACAACTTCCCTGAAGCTGATGGAAACTGACAGAAAGGACTCACCGACCCCTGACCGACCTCCAGACACAGTCATGAAAAACCAGAACACGTGGCACAAAGCTTCCAGAGGGGAAAACATAAGAACAGATTACAATTCCAAGTAAGAATTACATTAACACCTGTGTGCCAGCTATGCTGAAAGACGATAGAGCTGTGTCTTCAGAGTAGTGTAGGGATGAAAGAAACACTTTGAACCATGCACAGACTGAGAAATCCTCTCTGAGACTCCAGCCTGGAAAGTGAGAGAAAAGAAACTCACTCTTCCAAGCCGTTGTGTTTGGGGCCTTTTTGGCACGGCGGTTTATCCTTTTCCCTAAGGATACAACCTAGGAGGACCCCGTGCTTGTTGTACATTGACTGCAGAGATCACCAGCAATACAAGCTATTTTAGCACAATACGGAAAGATTAGATTCAAAGGAAAACAACTAATTTATGACGTCACCTTGCACGCCTAACCTGGACTTGCAATATGTCCATTGCTGGGAACAGCTGTGATGTCAGCTTTGTATCCACTATTATTAGTGATATAAATAGGGTAGAAAATGTACAGATTGAAGCAAGGCCAAGAGCCAAATCACTTTTCTCTTCTATGTTTAAAATATGTACCTAGGTATAAAGATCACAGGAAGTGCTGATATTAATAGACAATGGCTTTTCAACCTTCGTGTCGTAAAAATGTAGGGTCTATCAGGATTTTAAATGGTAGATTCACTCAGAAGTTCCTCAAAGGCATTAACACACATGCGAAAAGACAGAGTTGACGCTGTTGTACCAGACTGAATAAAATGAGTGCCTAGTTTTCTGAGAGCTGTGCTCTCCAGACAGCTGGAATAATCACCCCAAAACATCGAGTGACTGTTTTCTGCTATTCATTGCACAGCAGCAAGGGATCCAGCACAACCTGTGGGGATCTTTGCCCACTGAGTGGGTTCACTGAACTCTCTTTTGTCCATTAGGATTGTGTTTAGAATGTTCTGAAACAGGGGCCGGCCTGGTGGCATAGTGGTTAACTTTGTATGCTGCACTGTGGCAGCCCGGGATTTGCAGGGTTGGGTCCCAGGTATGGACCTACACACTGTTCGTCAAGCTATGCTGTAGCAACATCCCACATACAAAATAGAGGAAGCTTGGCACAGATGTTAGCTCAAGGCCAATCTTCTTCAAGCAAAAAGAGGAAGATTGGTAACAGATGTTAGCTCAGCCAATCTTCCTCACCAAAAAAAAAAAAGAATGTTCTGAAACAAACTGGATGTGATGAATTAGCATGCTTCATTTCCTTCATTTTCCTATTCAAAATGGTCTTTTGCTCCTCTTCTTCAGCAAATAGTTACCTCAGTGATACGTGGCCATTTGGAGTACTTCTTGAAGATGTGTTAATTGTCTTTCCGGAGAACATAAGTGTGCAACATACCAAAATTCTGCTATTTAAGTTATGACTGTCACCCTAGAGGAAAGGAGTGGTTTTGCTCTAGCTGAACCAAATGTATTAGATGATTAAACCTCCCCAAAATGAGAAGTATGCACAGAGATCGTGGCAGGACCTTAGTGTAAGGTCTGCACTGAAACAAAGAAACCTGGCAGCACAAGTTAATATGCTGGTGGGATCTCGTGTTTAAAATTTGGTACAATATACATTTGAGTATGTGTTTTGTTTCTTCTGAGTATTTTAAATAATTAACCTGTTTTTGTTGTTTTAGGAATTTTAACTCAAAGACGAATACTGTATGTTCTCACTTATATGTGGAATCCAGAAGAGCAAACTCAAAGAAACAGAGAGTAGACTGGTGCTTGCCAGGGGCTGGGGCTGGGGAAGTGGGGAGGTGTTGGTCCAAGGGTGCAAACTTACAGTTACAAGATGAGTAAGTTCTGGGGACCTAATGCACAGCATGGTGACTATAATTAACGGCACTGTGTTGTATATTTCAAAGTTGACAGGAGAGCAGATCGTAAATGTTATTACCACACACACACACACACAAAAGGGTAATTATGTGAGGGGATGGAGGTGTTGACTCACCTTGTTGTGGTAATTATTTCACAATATGTACATGTACCAAATTATCACGTTGGACACCTTAAACTTACATACATTATATGTCAATAGTATCTTAATAAATCTGGAAAAAAAGAATTTTAACTCAAATGTGCATGATACCTGGCATGGTAGGCAGAATAATTAGCCCCCCTCTCAAACAGATCCACCTCCTGACCCCCAGAAACTATAACTATGTCATGTTATGTGGCAAGGGGGAATTAGGGTTGTGGGTGGAATTGTTTGCTAATTCGCTGACCTTGAGACGGAGAGATTATCCTGAATTATCTGGGTGGGCCCAGTGTCATCACATCATCATCCTTACAAGAGAAAGAGGGAGACAGGAGGGTCAGAGTCGGATGATATGACGTCCTTGCTGGCTTTGAGGTTGGCAGGGGCCTCAAGCCGAGGAATGCAGGCTGCCTCTGGAAGCAGCAGAAGGCAAGGAAGTGGATTTTCTCCTCCGGCCTCCAGAAGGGAGCTCGGCTCTGCTGATTCCTGTGGTCAGCCCCCTGAGACCCTTTTCAGACTTCTGTCCTCCAGAACTGTAAGATAATAAATCTGTGTTGTTTTAAGCCACTACGTTTGCGGTAATTTGTTCCAGCAGCAATAGGAACAAATACATCTGAAAATAGCGTGGTATCCTGGGGAACAGGACTGGAAAACCGCCATTCTGGAGAGTTCCCCCTGGATCTTAGCATGTGAACCGTCTAAGTTAAACACATGGTCCCTGCTGAAAGGATTATTTTGCATTCCTGAGAACGCTCTGCGTAGTAGTCAACTGCGATGGATGCCTACCATTTTTATCAATTGCACTTGCCTCCAGTGAAAAGATTTCTTTCTACTTATCCTGATAACTACAGTTTAAATAAACTGTGGAAGTCCCATCCCTAGTTCATTAAAACAAAACAACAAAAAAAGGATCCAATTACCACAGAGAGAGAAGTTCAATTCTAGCTAGAGCCATCTAGTCTATGACATTTTCCCAAACCTTTTTTTCTCTCTTTAAATGGGCATAAAGGTGTTATCATAATGAAGAGATATGCATAAAGCTATGAAAATGTAGGCTAACAGCAATGTGAGTGTAAAGAACTAGCCATTATAATGCTATCTGCTAAATGATCTTCCTTTGTGGTAAAATATATATTAGGATATGATCATGGATAGAATTGGAAAAAAATCCACAAGAAATAGACTCTTCACTCTGTACAAAGTGTGGTGACACTAGTTTGATTCCGTATAAATTTGTAAACACTTAAAGAGTTATAATAACACAGTCTACTACCCTTCCCAGAAATGAAGAAGGAATTCAACATCATTTTGCTGATATTTCTCAAAGCCATTTCAAAGCTCAATGGAAACATTTAAATGTATTTTACTGAATGGTTTCATTATACTTAGCCTGATGCTAGCTACTCGATAGAGTAGCTGATGCTAGATAGAACACAAGAAGTGGAATAGTTGGTTCTTGTTTCTTTTAGGAGTAATAAAGCATAAATACATGACCCATGAGCCACTGATGCTAACAAAACCCCGTGTGCCAAAGATGAATGCTGATAGGCACGAGAGAGAGAAGCGGGAGGGGGAGTCTTTGAGAAAGGACTCCGAAGAGGGAGACGAATCAGACGCTAAAAGGACAGGAGAACTGGGAACGTCCGAGACAAAGAGGGAGAAGGGCGTCTGGGGGAGGAGAGACGTGAAGGTGGTCTTCGAGCTGAGGTCTGCAAAGCAAAGGCCGCACGCCACGCCCTCTGAATACACGAGCTCTTAAAGCAGTAATGGGAGACCAAAACAGCGGCAGGAAATGGTTTGTGCTGAACCATCTCTACTCTCTCATCTGGTGTCCCCTGTGATCAGTGAAAGGCACTTATGAAACAGCTGACAGAGGTGTACCCATGTGACCACAATATGACCAGAGCCATATGGAAATCAAGTTCACGACCTTGGCCTTGTTAGCACTGTGATCTCTCAGTCTAAAATAACCCTGGCAACTTAGGGCAAATATGAAATGTAGATGTGACCTTTGTCAAAGCTAAGCTGGACACTAATTAAAGTGGTGAGGACAGACTTTATTCTGCAATAACATTGCAGTGGGGAAGAGAGTCCAGCGTGAACAGAGCTCAACTTTAGTGCAGATATGATGGGCGTCTTAAAGGGAGAATGAGGGAGGAAGGAAGGAACAAGCGGCGCCTTCCGCAGAGACTGGGTTTGTTAATCAGTGCTTATCTGGAGGAAAAGCAAACTTCTATTATCTTTATGACAGGAGGTAGTGGTGCAAGTTAGGGCAAGCCACCCGAAGAGCGGGCTATCAGGTTCCTGAGAAGACAGTTCTGGTGGGTGGAAGATCTACATCTCAAAGTGAGGGAGAAAGGATTTACAATTGCAAGCTTTCTAAAGTAACTGATCAAAGCGGGGATCCAGGGGGGAGGTGGGTGGGGTGGCGCTCAGGGGCCCTTCTGTCCATGGCCAGGTTTTGGCTGGAACAAACAGTAATTCTGCTGGCAATTTTCTCAGGCAGACACTTTAAGGGAGGGCTAGGGTCATCCTTGGGGTGTGATCTTGAGCTACTAGAAACTATGTTAGTATTTGTTCAAGTCTTTTAGTAGGGGCTTGGGGAGGAGGCAGGGCACATGACATAATTTATGCTGAAAGCCTGCAGTTTTTATAGGCCAAAATTAAGGCCTGGTCAAAAAAGAGGGCCCAATGGCTGGCATAGTGGTTAAGCTGGCATGCTCCACTTCAGCGGCCTGGAGTTCAGAGGTTTGGATCCTGGGCGCTAACCTAGAGCACCACTCATCAAGCCGTGCTGTGGTGGCATCCCACATATAAAATAGAGGAAGACTGGCACGGATGTTAGCTCAGGGACAATCTTCCTCAAGCAAAAAGAGGAAGATTGGCAACAGATGTTAGCTCAGGGCCAATCTTCCTCCCCAAAAACAAAGAAGGCTCAGAGGAGCCTATGTGAAGTTCGGTCAAAGAGAGAATCTTTATCACTTTCCGGTACTTCCAGCTCTTCACATAGCTCTTAAGTTCATCACTCAAGACTCCTGTAGCAGGAAGAAGCCGTTAGAAACTGGCACGACCTTGAAAAGCTTCCACTACCCATCGCCTGGGCCTGAGCAGATGCAGTTCAGAATGACCTCAAGGGGCCTTGAACGTTTATAGGCGACAAGCTGCACTTTAGTTGTTCCAGCCTGTGCAGACACGCTAAATCAAAATTAAATGTTAATGATGGTGGTGTCTGTGCCCCTCTGCTGGGGAAACTAAAATATAGAGAAATGAGCCTCTCACAGCTGTCAGTAATTGGGTCACTGCCTCCCCCTGTGTCCTGCTTCCTAGATTTATGCCAGCACCTACTGTCATTAATGGCCCTGCTGCCAAAAAGACTCGCCTTTGCCAAGACGTTGGGCTGGAGGAACACGTGTTCTTGCAGGAGAAGCTGACAGTCCTTGAAAGCCCAAAAGTAGGACAGGAGTCCACACACTGGAAAAGGTAAGGATGGTCTGGAGCCTCACTGAAAAGGACCACACGCAGAAGAAGCAGCTCGAAGTTGCCACGTCTGCCCTTCTGTTACTGGGGCAGCGCCTACTTCAGGTGGAGGCTGCCCTAGGAGATGACCTTTTTGGTTATCTTCTTCTGCAAAATGAGCAGATTCTAGCAGATGTTGCCAAAACTTCTTTTTTGCCAGTTCAGCAGAGACAAAGAGTCTTTCCCATTATTTATTCCAAATGCATAATTGGTGTGTTACTGGTTCATAATGGCTAGTGGTTTCATTCATAGTGATGGATTGGGTTCTTACATCTGATACAGGCCGCTAAGCAGGCTAGACCAAAGACTCCTGGAATAGGAGTTTCCACTCTTCCGTGGTGAACCTCAGGGACCTCTGTTGAAGGAGAAGCTTG